>NC_133658.1:590941288-591064951 GCF_037893015.1 Macrotis lagotis
GTGGGAGGTTTAATTGCTTTGGAAAATTGTTCAGTGCTTTTAATGATCTCAAACTTTCCCTGAAACAGAGGTCCATTGTCTTTGTAAAGAAGTATAATTGATGTCATTTGTTTTTATAAAGTATGGTAATTTTGAAATATAGCTAGTATTATCTCCTTGTCCTTCCTTCTTTTTTGCCAAAGCATTGAACCCAAAGGCACATTGATTTAGTGCCAATATTTCCAGTTTTCCTCTAATAATTAAAGATATGCTGATGTATTTTTGTGATTAGGAAACTGCTACCCAATCTTTGGCTTTATGTTTTCCCAGCATTTCTGTTGTGATCTGTACCTTGATCTGATTTTTCAAAAATAGAAAATGAACAGTCAAGGGCTTTAAATGCAAAACAGAGGAATTTGAATTTTATCACAGAAGAAACAGAACCACAGAAGTTTTTTGAGTAAGGGAACAACATAGTTAGACATGTAGTTAAAAAATATCACTTTGTCAGCTATGTGAGAGATAGATTTGATAGGGGAGAGAACAAAGAAAGTAAGGAGATAAGTAATAATGGAAGTGAGAGGTAATGAGGACCTAAATTAGGCTGGTGGGCATGTGAGGAAAGAGAAAACCAAGTTCTATCAACAGAAATAGAAAATTTAGGCAGAGCAGGCATTTCTAGGGGAAAATGAACATTTCAGTTTTCACTATGTTTAACTTGAGGTGTCTATGGCATAAGGAGAGATTGGGGGTAGATGTAGATTTAAAAAAATTAAATTGCATTTCTTTTTCAGTTTAACAAATGTTCATTTTTCTCTTCCTCTCATACCTACCCTCTAAAAAAGAAAAAAAAAAACAAAACTCTTAAACTTGCATAAGTCTATAGATTTAAGTGCAGTACTAATTGAGAAGAATTAAGAACAGAAATGTTAATAAAAGACCATAGTCATCTGAAGACTTTAGTTATGACTCCTACTTCAATGAAATTAGTTTGTATTATAGTTTCAGTATTTTACCAATCAAATTGGATTGCTTGAAAGATTCATTTAAAATATAGCAATGAGTTCTTTAGATATCTGCTGGAAAAAAAATCACATCTGATGAGAAATAGTCATTTATTCAGCAGCACAGAGACATGACCTGGGAATGAAGGGCCCAAGTACATTAATTTCTATTTATTAGGCTGCCATCTTGTGGCAATTGCTCTGAGACTGGTTGTTGTTGGGTTATTGCAGAGGATTTTCATGGGTTTAAGAAAGCTCAAGGAGCTCTTAATCATAAATGTTATACTATAGTTAGGATATTTATATTTCCACTATAATTTAGATGTTTATATATATATATATATATATATATATATATATATATATACATACATTTGCATGCTGAACTCAAGAGGTTCTAGCATTAATGATGGAAAAATAAAAAAAAAAACTATAGCATTTAGGGATTGTATTAAAATAAAACATCCAGGCCCTGACAAATACATTGTAGCTTGTTGAAGCTGTGTTTCTCAATTTTAATGAGAATAAAATATTAATGGGCATTTGGGGCTCTCCACAATTTGATTGTAGCTACCCATCACAATTTATCTCATCCTGCTGGGCTATGGGGGAGGGTGGGTCCTCTGAGCCTGTACAACATCTCAGTCTATTGTTTCCCCAAAGATTTTATAGTCATTTTCATCCCTTTGCTTTCTCAGACCACTCCATTTGGTCTAGAATGTATCTCATCCCCTTCCCACAACCATCTACTTATCAAATTTCCTTTGAGTGTTAAAGTTTAAGCTTTAACTTTCTTCTGGAGGAACCTTTCTTTTTCATCCCTAGCCTTCTGATCTCTCTCTTTCCTCTAAACTCACAGTGAGCTTATTGCCTGTATTGCTTCAGTGCCCCTCCCCATGTTATCTTATATTTTGATACTTTGATGACTTCATGACTTTATCCATATGGGTGTTCTCATCAATGATGTGAATCACAATTCACTTCTATCTTTTCCTTTTGTGTGGTTCTTGGCAATGGATTTCTATAGAGGAGTAATCCAATGTCTTGGGAGCCTTAAATTGGTTATTTTCACATTCCAAGTGACGCTTGTACAATCTATAGAGATGTACATGTATTGTATTATAAAGAGTATCAGATAAAGCAGTCTGAAATTCATTATCACCTGCCTCATGACCAGTCCACCTCTTTTTCTTGTCCTACATGTCCTCACTGATGTCTTTTACTTTGTTTCTTATATATACCTTACATGTAGCAGTTTATTTATGCCTACAATATGTCTTTCCATTTTCTTTCAGTTTGTTGTTTTGTTTTCCAAGTTATAGTGGACTGTAATTTACAGTCACTCAAGGGCAATAGGAGAATCCTATTGATACTGGTTTTAAACAAAAGATTGATTTTTTACATTTTAACTTTTATTTTAATTTTTGGAAGTGAGTACTTCATTGAAAGCAAATGTTTTCCCACTACAGCTCAATATTTCCCTTCTAAATCAATTCTAGAACTACTTCTTTTGTATATGGAGAGCAACTGTTTAAGATAATATCTAGTTACAGGGATTGACTTATTGGGCAGCTTGTCCAGTTTCGTGGCAGTATGGGCAAAATCCATTTTTTTTTTTGGTCACCAAGTCTTTCCAGTGGGATTGTGAAAAGAATCTCTCATGGATTTGAGTCCTGAGATTTTGTACTATTTTCTTTCCTCTTGATGCATATGCTGTTTTCCCAACCAAGCTCATAAATGATTTGATAGTAAAGAGACTTCTTTACCATCTTTTACTTATACTTCACATAATGACTTATCCCCACTCAGTTTAATAATGCTATTGGTGGTAAAAGATAGTGGAGGATGATGGGCAGAGTGAGTAGAGGAGTCTTCAGGGAAGATCTCTTGTCTACCCTACCTTTGTTTTGGAGTATGTGATGTGATATTGAAAAAAACATTGGTACTGAATGTAGAAATCCTGGTCTTTAGTAAAACTGGGCTACCTATTACCTTGGTGATCTTGGAAAGCCATTGGACATAATTGAGTATCATTTTTCTCATTTATAAAAAGCCTATTTGGAATTCAGGACCTTTGGAGAGAGAAGGAAGAAAATCAAATGGTCAGAAATACAAAATTTTAAACATTAACATTTTGATTGATCAAGTCTAGGAGAAAAAAGCGAGAAGGTCTCAGTGAGGAACATATACATACATAATACATATACACCATACAAAAGCATACATACATATGTGTATGTATATGCTTATAACTGATTAACTCTGTGTCTAGATGATACCATATAGCTGAGTGGGGGAGGAAAGGAATAAATGATAATTCAGATATTTGTCCAGATAATGCTCTCAGGAATATCTGACTAACTGAATAGGTTTTTCACTATCTATCCTTGATGTTTGGGGTTGTACTGATGCACCTTGCATATGCATCACACATCCACATGCATCTTTTTTGATCCAAGGCCTCCTTGCTGTTCCATAAACAACACACTCTAGTCTAGGCTCTGGGCATTTTCTCTGGCTAATTAATTATGCTTGGAATGTTCTCCCTCCTTATCTCTACTTCCTAGTTTCTCTGACTTCTTTGAAGTCCCAACTAAAATCCCATCTTTTATAGGAAGCCTTTTCCAGCCCCTCTTTATTCTATTCCTCCCCTCTCTTAATTAGATTATATTTATCCTTAATATAGCTAGTTTGTATGTACTTTTTTGCTTGTAGTCTTCCCCATTAGATGGCGAATTTCTTGAGGACAGGGATTGCCTTTTACTTCTTTTTGTTTTCCCAGTACTTAGCAAAGTGGCAGATATGCAGTAGGTGCTTAATAAATATTTATTGACTGACTGATAAGTGACACATACATACATGTTTTATACACACACATATATGTATATACAAGAGCAGCTAGTTGGTGCAGTGAATACAACACTGGCCTTGGAATCAGGAATCAAGAATGGGAGTTCAAATCCAGACACTTGACACTAGCTGTGTGACCTTGGTCAAGTCACTTAACCCTATATACCTCACATCCAGGGCCATCTCCAGTCATCCTGGTCCATATCTGGCCACTGGATCCAGATGACTATGGAGGAGAAAGTGAGGCTTGTGACTTATCACAGAAGCCCCTCATTCAAATCCAATTCATGTGTTAGTCATGGCATAATCTTCCTTATGTCTTCTTCAAGAATGAAGGACAAACGCCACTGGTTGTGGCTAAATCTTCATAATCCCATTAGGGATGTGTTATATACTAATATACCAGATACAAATATATATATGTATATATATATACATATATGTATATGTATAATGTGCAAACTCATAGATTCATGCATAGACACAAATATATGTATAGATTTGCATGCATGCATATATACATATACATGCATCTATATACATATAGTCAACTTTGGAAATCACTTTATTACTCTTAAAGTATTATATACACACGAGGAATTAGTTTTGTGATTTGAGGTCAGTTCACTGAGTTGCATGCATTAGCAGAAAAGAAAATACAACTTACAAATCAGTCACTATGGAGTACTGTCATGTTAACATCATTTAAGTAAAGTGTTTTAAATTTCTCTTTCATATGTTTGTAAGTACCTTTTAAAATTAGATGATCATAGATTTGGGGAAAAGGGATCCTGTAGTCTAGTGTAATTCCCTAATTTTGTTGCTGCTCAGTTGTTTCTGAGCCTATTTGTTTGGGGTTTTCCTGGCAATGATACTGGAATCATTTTACTATTTCCTTCTTATTTTACAGATGAGGAAACTGATGCAAACAGGAGTAAATGACCTGCCCAGGGTTATACATCTAGTAAGTGACTGAGGCTGAATTTGAACTCAGGAAGATGAATTTTCTTGATTCCAAGCCCTGTGTTCTATCTGTTGTACCACCAGGCTGACTTGCCTAAGATTGTCCTGGGAATATGTGACCAAACTGGGACTGAGAGTATGTAGGTCCTTTGGCTTCAGATCCTAAATAACTATTCATAGATATTCTTTGAGGGGTACTAAATGTACTGGAATAGGAGTCAGAAGAATTGAATTTTAATTCTGAGCAAAGTTAATCAGCTACTCTAAGCCCTAGTTTCCTCATCTCCAAAATGAGGAGGGTTAGGAAGAAGGGATTTTTGAGTTTGGAATGGTGTACATTCTGTCAGATGTAATTAATATCAGTTGGTTTTACTTAAATGCTTCTTTCTGTTTGGGGGGATCATGGAGAGGAAGATTAATGTGGAAATGACTGATGTGAATACATTAAAAATATAAGTAGACATAAACAAAATAAAAAGAGAATGTTGGAGATGATGATCTATTAGCTCTTTTCTGCCTCTCACATTCTATTATTCTAACAGGATAAAGGTTTTTGAAAACTATTTCTTCAGATCATTTGTTCAAAAATTCACCATGTCTTAGTTTCATCTCTTGAAAAAATAAGGATATCCTTATTCTAAAGTAGATAACATGGCAATCTATATACTCTGTGTATTATCCATGCATCTTTTTAGGCAGCTAAAAAGTGAACCAAACAAGAAGGGAGTTAGGATAAGGGAGTGTGTTTGTGTGTGTGTGTGTGTGTGTGTGTGTGTGTGTGTGTGTGTGTGTGTGTGCACGTGCACACATATGCATGTGCAAACTCAAGCATAACTGATTAACTGTGTCTAGATGATATCATGTAGCTGGGAGAAAAATGAATGTCAATAATCCAGTTATTTGTCCAGATAATGCTAAATACACAACTTCTCAGAATTATTTGGATAACTGAATAGGATTTTTACTTCTCATCGTTGATGTATCTTGCATATATATATATATATATATATTTAATATTTATTTATTTTCATTTCGTACAAATAATGCTTTTTTATACATTAATAAAATATTCTTGTTTAAGAGTAAACAAAATACCCCCTCCCCCCAAAAATATAGACTCGCTTGAGTGATAAAGTAAAGGGGAGAGAGAAAAATTAAAATTTAAAAAAATAATAGGAATAATTGTAGGTATGACCAGGTAGCACAATGGACGGAGCACCAGCCCTGGAGCCATGAGCACCCAAGCCCATATCTGGCCCCGTACACCCAACAATCACCCAGGTGTGTGACATGCAAGCCACCCCAACCCCACTGCCCTGCAAAAACCAAAACAAGAAGAAAAAAGACCCAAAATAAACTAAAATAGTAATAATAGTAGGAGTGGCTGGGTGGCGGACAGAGCATTGGTTCTTGAGCTAGGAGCATCTGGGTCCAAATCCGGCCTCAGATATCCAATGATCACCCTGTTATGTGGCCCCAGGCAGGCCACCCAGCCCCATTTGCCCTGGAGCCTCCAAAATAATAATAATAAAAAATGTGCTTCAGTCTTTGTTCTAACACCAACAACTCTATTGCAGGTGGATCACATTCTTTATGATAAGTCCATCGCAAAAGTTACTTCCATATTTTTCCACCTTTGCCATTGCTGATCACAGCTCCCTCCTTTCATATTTCTCCACTACCATGTACTCTATTTTCTCTCTCCTTTCACTCTGACTCTGCTGTAGGGTAGCTGAGTGGCACAGCAGACAGATCCCTGGCCCTGGGGCCAAGAGGCCCTGAGCCCCCCTACCACCCCTTAGGCCCAGCATCCACCTGGCCCTATGGTCCCGGACAGGCCATCCAATCTCAGACTCTTGCAAGAAGTAAAAAAGAAGATGTGTTATATCTGACCACTCTCCCACCATGGTCCATCCTCTCTTCCATCACTCACTTCTCCCTGTCCCCCCCCCCCCTTCTTACTCCAGATGCTTATACTCCATTGAGTATATATGCTGTTTCCTTTCCTAGCCACCTCTGATGAGAGCTAAGATTCCCTCATTTCCCATTGCCTCCCCGCCTTCCATATCATTGCAATAGTTCATTGTAATAAAGAAAAATCTTGTTATATGAAATATCTTGGCCTATTCCCTCTCCTTTTTCTTTCTCCCATTACATTTCCCTTTTTTTCTATTGACTCCATTTTTACACCATATTTTATCTTCAAATTCAGTTTTCTCCTGTGCTTCAACTATAAAAGCTCCTTCTACCTGCTCTATTAACTGAGAAGGTTCATATGAGTATTATCAGTGTCATTTTTCTATCCAGGAATACATGTAGTTCACCATCATTAAGTCCCTCATATTTACCCCTTCTCCTCCAATCTCCATGCTTCACCTGAGTCCTGTATTTGAAGATCAAAACTTCTGTTCAGCTCTGGCCATTCTAACAGGAACATTTGAAATTCCCCTGGTTCATTGAAAGTCCATCTTTTTCCATGAAAGAGGACATTCAGTTTTGCTGGGTAGTTGATTCTCGGTTGCATTCTAAGCTCTTTTGCCTTCCGGTATATTATATTCCAAGCCCTATGAGCTTCCAATGTAGTTGCTGCTAAGTCCTGTGTGATCCTGACTGCAGCTCCACGATATTTGAATTGTGTCCTTCTGGCTGCTTGTAATATTTTGTTTTTGACTTGGGAGTTCTGGAACTTGGCTATAATATTCATAGGGGTTGGCTTTTTGGGATCTCTTTCTTGGGGGGGGGGGTTGGTGGATTCTCTCCATTTCTATTTTGCCCTCTGCTTCTAGGTTATCAGGGCAATTTTCCTGTAGTAATTCTTTGAAAATGATGTCAAGGCTCTTTTCCTGATCATGACTTTCAGGTATTCCAATAATTTTTAAATTATCTTTCCTAAGTCTGTTTTCCATATCAATTGTTTTTTCAATGAGATGTTTCACATTTTCTTCTAATTTTTCATTTTTTTTGGTTTTGAAGTATTGAGTCCTGATTTCTTATAAATTCATCAATCTCCCTGAGTTCTATTCTTTGTCTGAAGGATTTGTTTTCCTCAGAGAGTTTTCTTATCTCTTTTTCCATCTGGAAAATTTTGCTTTTTAAAGCATTCTTCTCCTCCATAACTTTTTCAACTGTTTAATCCATTTGACCTAAGCTGGTTTTTAGCATGCTGTTTTCTTCAGCATTTTTTGGATCTCCTTGACTAAGCTGCTGACTTCATTTTCATGTTTTTCCTGCATCTCTCTCATTTCTTTTCCCAGTTTTTCTTCTAACTCCCTCATTTGATTTTCAAAGTCTTTTTTTGAGCTCTGTCATAGCCTGAGCCCAATTTCTGTTTTTCTTGGAGTCTTTAGATGCAGGAGCTTGTGCTTCTTCATCTTCAGACTGAGTGTTTTAATCCTTCTTGGGCTCATATGCAAAATATTCCTCAATTTCTCTTTTGTCTCTGCTTGCTCATTTTTCCCAGCCTAAGCTTGTTTTTTGGGGTGCTTCCTGAACTTTTGGAACACTCCCACAAGGGTCTCAGTGTGTGAGGCTCTGTCCTCCCTCTTGGTCTGTGAATGACTATATGCGCCCCCCTCTGCCATGGGACTGAGGTGGGGGGGCCCTGCTGTTCTATGAGGGGGCCTAGACTGTGATCAAGATCTGAATGTGTTCAGAGCCTCAAAGTCCTGTTCCAGGGGCAGAGCTATGCAGTCTCTCTCTCTTCACTCCCCTCCCTAGATTCAATGGGCTCATGCCCTGGGCACTCCTGCTTATCGGCTCAGCCTGCTTCTGTTTCCTGGATCTGGGCTTCGGTGGCCATGCTGCTTGCTGTGTGCACTGAGGGCTGGGCTCTACATGCTCGCTCTGGCAGAGGTCCCCCGCTGTGCCCCCAATTTGTGCCTGGTGCTCCTCAGGGCGAAACTCAGGAAACTCCCCTGCTGCTGAGAGCCGAGACTCCCAGCTCCCTGGGGCTGCCTCCAGGAGGCTGAAGTTCTTTTGCTCTGGTGGGCCACCCATCTGATGGGCCACCCCTCCAACCCGGGGTAGCAGAGTCTTTCTGCTCTTTTCCAGGTTACCTTGAGTAGGTGAACTGCCTTACTGGGTCTCTCTGTGGGTTCTGTCTCTTGAGAATTTAGTTAGAGTCCTTAGTTTCGAAGATTTATGAGAGAGAGCCTAAGACATGATCCACTCTTGTCATCATCTTGGCTCTGCCCTCTTTGCATATATATCTTAAAAAACAAGGATCCCTGTGTTGTTTTGATTATCTGCCTATAAGGGCAGCTAAATGGTGCAGTGGGTAGAGCACCTGACCTGAAGTCAGGAGAACTTGTGTTCAAATCTAGCCTCATATATTTACTAACTGTGTGACCTTTAGCAAGTCACTGAACCTTGATTGTCTCACATCCAGGGTTCCAGTCATTCTGATTCATAACTAGTCACTGGACCCAGATAATTCCGGAGGAGAAAGTGAAACTGGTGACTTAGTACATCACTCTTCTCATCAAATTCAATTCATGTGCATGTCATGGCATCACCTCCCTGATGTATCCTTGGAGAACAAAGGACAAACATCACATCATATCTCTGAGCATTATTGTTCTTTTATTAAAATCATCCTTATAATGCCTTTTCCATTCGTGTCATGGATGTGACTCTGGGTTTTTGAAGGCAACTGGTGATGTAAAATCTCTGAAAGTCAAGTGGGAAAGACTTGTAAGAGTGTGCCAATGGACTGTGTTTTTTTCATTCAAGGACTACTCTAAGTCTAAAGATTGAAGGTTAAAAGGTTGACCAGCATAAGGAGGTAATTTTTTTTATTTTTTCATTTTTTATTTTTTTTATTAAAGATATTATTTGAGTTTTACAATTTCCCCCCAATCTTACTTCCCTCCCCCCACCCCTCTCCAAGGAAAGAATCTGTCAGTCTTTACTTTGTTTCCATGTTGTACATTGATCCAAATTGAGCATGATGAGAGATAAATCATATCCTTAAAGAAGAGACAAAAAGTCTAAGAGTTAACAAGATCAGACAATAAGATATCTGTTTTTTTCTAAATTAAAGGGAATAGTCCTTGAACTTTTTTTTTTAACTCTGGGGCTCTTTATCTGGATACAGATGGCACTCTCCTTTGCAGACAGCCCAAAATTGTTCCTGATTGTTGCACTGATGGAATGAGCGAGTCCTTCAAGGTTGATCATCACCCCCATGTTGCTGTTAGGGTATACAGTGTCTTTCTGGTTCTGCTCATCTCACTCAGCATCAGTTCATGCAAATCCCTCTAGGCTTCCCTGAAATCCCATCCCTCCTGGTTTCTAATAGAACAATAGTGTTCCATGACATACATATACCACAGTTTGCTAAGTCATTTCCCAAATGAAGGACATTTACTTGATTAGGGAGGTAATTAAAAATAATTAACCATAGGTAGGGTGGTAGGTGGCACAGTGGATAGAGTACCAGCCTTGGAGTCAGGAATACCTGAGTTCAAATCCAGCCTCAGACACTTAATAATTGCCTAGCTGTGTGGCCTTGGGCAAGTCACTTAACCCCATTGCCTTGTAAAAAAAATTAACCATAGGGACTCATAAAGACCACATAGAAGGTAAATAGAGGCTATGTTATATGAAATTACTCTGGTAAAATGAGATATTTGTAAAGTGTTTGGTACAATGGCTCGCACATAATAGGTGCCATATGAATGTTAACATTGTTGCTGTTGTTATTGCTTAGCTCTTTAAAGCATCAAAGGGAAAGAATCAAATTATTCTCAGGCATTCTTTTACTTTTGTGTCACTAGTGGTTATTTGATTGCATATGGAAAAATAGAATCTGAAATTTTGAAAAAGAAACTTCAAAATAAATCTAAGTTAGTAATATTGATTGGGTGGGTAGGTAGTAAAGTGGATGGAGCACTGACCCTGGAGTTAAAATTAAATCCAGTCTTAGACTCATCTTCCTAACCTCAAAGCTGGCCTCAGACACCTAGCTATGTGATCTCAACAGGTCACTTAACACTGTCTCAGTTTCTCATCTGTAAAATGAGCTGGAGAAGAAAATGAATTACCACTCCAATGTCTTTGGCAAGAAGACTGAAAATGGGATTACAGAGAGTCAAACATAACTGAAATAACTCAACAAGAACATCACTAATGTTGATAAATTGGTCTCATCTTTCTAAGCTTCTTTTCTCTTTTCCTCTTCTCTTATGGGCATAGAGTTCCTTGCACTTTGTTGGAGCTAAGAGGGACTGACTCTCTAAGAGCTGATTGTTAAATTTTCAATGTGAAATTGTTAAACAATACAAATGTGGGCTTGATTTGTTGCTTTATTATTGTTTAGATTTTTTTTTAGGTTTTTGCAAGGCAAATGGGGTTAAGTGGCTTGCCTAAGGCCACACAGCTAGGTAATTATTAAGTGTCTGAGACCGGATTTGAACCCAGGTATTCCTGATTCCAAGGCTGGTGCTTTATCCGCTGCGCTACCTAGCCGCCCCCCACTGCGCTACCTAGCTGCCCCTATTGTCTAGATTTTTAAGAAATTGTTGAAGAAATATTAATAATAGAAATTAAACCTAAAAGTATATTAGTAATATATTTCCCCCCAGCTGATTGTTAAACATTTATCAGCACATCACTACTGTTCTATTATAAATGTTATATTTTCCTGTTACCACACATTACACTAAAGGGACATAATTAAAAAAAGAAATAAGTATCATGCATGTGTCACTTTTCCATATCTTTGAATCATAGGATTTCAAAGCTAGGAAGAGTCTTGGGGAGTCTCTAGTCCAGTTCTTCACTTAACAGAAGAGGAAACTAAAGTACAAAAAGTTGGAGTGATTTGATCAAGTCCATTGTGTATGATATATGTATGAAATAAGAGTTATTTAGGCTATGAGTAAGGTTCCTGCATGGCTCTTCTATAAGCAAAGTGCATGAATGATATATGTTTGACTTATTTTCCTCACTCATTTTAGTTTTTCAGATTTTTTACAAATTATTAAGGTCATCTAATAAATTATCTCCAGATAAATCTTACAGTTGAGGAAAAAAATCCATCCTTTATTTAATAATGTCAAACTGTGATAGAACTAGGGCTAACTAATTCATGCATAAGGATCCCTGTGATTGCACATTAATTTAGTTTTCAATTGTGATATTATATATATTTTATTATATTTTCTTTACTTTGTTAAATAGTTCCCCATTGCATTTAAATGTGGTTCAGCTACCTTCATGAGTGCTGTGGGTCTCATGTTTGATATCTGTGATCTAGAAAATAAAAATTTTCAAATCTCAACTGATGACTGACTTATTTTCATGCTCCAGTTATAATAGTATGTATATATGTGTGTGTATGTATGTGTATGTATATGTATATATGTATATATATACATATATATATATCTTTAAGGTTTACAATGCTATATAAATTTTGTCTCATTTGATCTCCATAGCAATCTTGGGAGGTAGGTACTATTATTATCTTCACTTTAAAGATGGGGAAACTGAGGGATCCAGAAGTGAAGTGACATTCCCAGTATCACACAGCTTTTAATGTGTAAAGCTGGCTTTAAACTCAGTTGCTCCATCCAAATGTTTAGGATAACAGTTCATAAAGAAAATGTGGCTAGTCCTATGGAGCTACTTGCAGTAGATTTTGCTTATGCTTTGGTCTCTATAAAGTCATTCAGGCTCATGCATTGCAAACTGAAGTTCAGACAGCAAGGAGTGGAGAGCAGAAAGGGAGAAGGGTCCAAAATTCTCCTTCTCTGAAACGGGACTCAGGGGAAGCTGAGCTTTCTCCTACTCCCTCATTTTCTCAAACTGCCTCTGAAATGGTTCATCCATGAAGTAAAGAATTTCTTTTATCTTTAAATTACCAAGAATCTGATCCTTTATTTAGTCCTGAATTTAGGAATATAATCTTTTATTTATCTCCACTATAATCCTCTGTAAATCTGTATATGGAAGATACTATTTTGGAACAAAGGTCTAGGATTTCAGAGAGATCCATAAGTTGAGGAGCTGTATGAGTTTTGATAGGAAATAAAAGACGTGATCAGGATGTTTTTGTTCTTTATGAATAAGAGGAAGAGGGGAGACAATTTGGGCTCATGAGCTTCACAATCACAAAATTATATTATTGAGGGGATAGTATTGCCCAATGTGATTTCTGACTGCTGGTGTAGAAAGTTTGTTTAAACAATTTTCATGGTTTCTTTTAACACAAGTTTAGCTATTTCATAACACTATTTTAAAAAGACTTAAATACATTTAGGAGAATTCCGTACAATCCATTGTAACCACCCTAATATGCCAGATTCCCTTTGCCACCAAATGGGTCAATGTATTCTATTTAAATCATTTAACAAACTTCTCCCAAGAGAGGCACTATTTGTAGTTTGCTTTAAACTCTTTCTTCAACTTCCTCAATTATTGTTCCTTCCTTCCTTCCTTCCTTCCTTCCTTCCTTCCTTCCTTCCTTCCTTCCTTCCTTCCTTCCTTCCTTCCTTCTTTCCTTCCTTCTTTGTTCCTCTGATACTTCACTGCTGGATGGTAGCCAAATCCCTTGTCTCTAAATCTTAGTTTTCTCAATTACAAAATAAGGTGATTGGGCTAGATGACCTTTTTGGTCCCTTTTGGCTCTAAATTTGTGATTCTATGGGTCTTACTTCCCCCTCTTTTCTTTTAATTAGATTCTGTAAATCTTTGTAGTTTTCCTATTTTATCCCTCCCCCAGCCTTTCCCTATGATCTTTTGGAAAAGTAGAAATCTGTTATCCTGGCTTTCCCATCTCAGTCTTGGCTAACTATTTCTCATATAAGGAGATAGGGGTGTGTGTGTGTGTGTGTGTGTGTGTGTGTGTGTGTGTGTGTGTGTGTGTACTTCTCCAGTGTCACTGGGGAATTGGAGTGAAATTTCCTTCAAGTTTGAATCATCTTCTTTGTTTTGTAAAAAATCTTGTTCCTGTTCTCTATTTTATGAAGTTTTTTTCACCTTGGTCCACATGACCATGTTCTGAAGAACAGATTCTAAGTTTTTCCTTTGAAAAAGTACAGATTTAACTGATCTGGAGAGGTTTGTTCAGATCTTATGTCCAGTAGCTTACTACTGATTTGATAGGCATTGTTTAACTTTACAACACAATTGATATTACCTTCATAAAATGGCATTATTATTTCCTTTTATTTACTTGTCTATCTTTGTATTTCTCTCTTATGTTTGACTTGATTGGTGGTTTATGAGAGCTGAATTGGAGGGCCAAAGGTTAATAAGAAATAACTTGAAGTAGTCTTCGTTCATTTGACAGGAAAAGAAAGGAAATGTACAATAAAATCAAGGGGTAGCTAGCTATGTGAGTGAATATAATTAAAGTAATTGGGATTATCTGCACAATAATTTCGGTTGGTCTGATGTTTGATTGGAATCTCAGTCATGTTTCATGTATGTGTGGCCTGGGATTCCAAAGTATGCCACAAAAGCAGAATTCAATCTGAGATCTGGTCTTTTCACTTACAGTAAGTAAAGGGCCAGTGTACTGAGGAATGACATTAATTGCAAACCACATTCCTAATGACATTCATCCCAGACCTAGATATCTCACCTAGAAAAAAATTTGAAAGAGGAGCAAGATGGAGGAAGCAATGCATAAAGAGACCTATATCACTATGGGAGATTATTACGGATAATAATCAGAATACTTTCCTAAGTACTTTCATCTACTCATTCCATGATCCAGTTCCATTGATCTACTTGTTCCTCTTTCATCATACTCCATTCATCTTCCAGTTTCATCCCAGGAACTTTCTCTCTCCAACCTGAAAATCTCATCTCCAATCCTCTGCTTCTTAGCTTTCTTGGCTTCCTTAAAGACTTAGCTCAAACTTAACTTTTTTTTTGAGGAAATCAGGGTTAAATGACTTACCCAGGTTCACACAGCTAGGAAGTGTCTGAGACGAGATATGACCTAAAGTCTTCCTGACTTCAGGACTGGTGTTCTATGTACTCACCACCTAGCTGCCCCTTTAAATTCTACTTTCTACAGTAGGCTTTTGCTGTTGCTAGCCCTCTTTCTTCAGAAATAACTTTACATCTATGTTTCTTTTCCATGTCCATAATTACAAATATATTATTTCTCCAATTAGAATGTCAGTTCCTTGAGGTCAGGGAATATGTTTTTAATTTTCTTTATTGGTTAACTGACAAAGGTCACTCAGAAAATTACAGCAGGAGAAAGGACTAAAATTCAGGTGTTCAGGTTTCTCATTTTTTCTTATGAAATGACAACTAGATATGTCTCTGTCGCTTTCCAGTTTCTGAACAATTTCTCTCCTGGTCTAAGAATTGTTGAGGGATATTTGGGTATATCTTTCCTGGAGTAACATCATACTATGATATTCTCCAAGAACAGTCTGAGGCCTGGAAATAACCTGTATAATCTTTGACATGTAAAAGGACAATAAATGACCCTCTAACTATCAATTGGGAAATGGCTAAACAAAGTATAGAATATGAATTCACAAGAGAATGCTATTGTGTCATAAGTAACAATGAAAGTGATGGCTTTAAAGAAACACTGACTCATAAAAAAGTCTTGTCACTTCCAGTTTCTCCCCCTGCCTCCATCACTCAGTAATTTCTCTTTCTTTGAAGTTCATGCTATTCATATTTATTACCCAATCAAAATCCTGGTAGAGTTTATCTATAACCCTCTCTTTTTTTTTGGTCTTTTTTTTTTTGGTTTTTGCAAGGCAAACGGGGTTAAGTGGCTTGCCCAAGGCCACACAGCTAGGTAATTATTAAGTGTCTGAGGCCGGATTTGAACCCAGGTACTCCTGACTCCAGGGCTGGTGCTTTATCCACTACGCCACCTAGCCACCCCTCCCCCCCTTTCTTGCTTATTGAGTTTGTTATATGACCTACAATTTGACTCTTGTCCTTATACTGGGGATTTCCTCAAAAAACATAATCACTCAGTTACTCAAGCTACTCATTTTCTATGACTTATTCCTCCACTCCACCTCAGCTACACAGAAAAGTGATCATATCCTTGAACTTGGCATCACCCATAAATTTTCCATTTCCAAATTCAAGAATTTTAAAATCCCCTTTATCTGATCACAATTTACTGGTTTTTCACCTTTCCCTCTGCCTTCCTTAAATAAAAAATTCTTCATCCATACAGTGACCTTCAATTCCTCAATCTCACCCTCCCCAGAATCTCTTCCAGGACATAGTCCCTGTACACTCTATCCTCTTTCATTGTGATTGCTTGGTGAACCAATTTAATTCAACATTATCCTCTTTGTTAAATCTTTAGTAGTTATATCATTTTTCAGTTATACTCCGCCAAGACTTGTGTCACTGCCACTATTTGCCACTTTCTACTTTGCAGCTGAGGGAATGTAGACCCAGAGAGATTAAGTAACTTGATGTATCTGTGAACCAGTATGATGGTTCATATCAAAAGATACATTTTGCATCTCATCTATATCTACATTGTAGGAAAATGCTGTCAAATGACATGGGTTTGAATGCCATCTCTGTCATCTGCTCTCTATCTGCTACAATAGACAGGTCATTTGTCTTCTCTAGGTCTTCCTTATCTCCAAAATGAAGGGATTGGATCTAGATGACCAATGAATGACCTTTTCAGCGATAAATCTATAATACTATGATCTTTGTGTACTTCCATTCCAAAAAGAGTTCTAACAGATCCTAACCTTGTGTCATCAATATTCATTCTCTGCTCATCAAGTCAGTTTCCTTACATTTCCCTAAATACTCTATGCCTCTCTTATCTTTACTTATGGTGTGTCCTGGCACACAGTGCTGTGCTCCTAGTGTATATTCAAGAAATATTTATTCATTCTAATTGTCTTCCTCATTCCTTTCTATCATTCCAAATTCCAGTCATCCTTCAAGACCCAGCTCAAGAATCATTTTCTCTACAAATATAAAACCTTCCTTAAGTTTCTCATTTTACACTGATCTCTTCTTTCTCTCAACTCTGGAAGCACCCCTCCCCCCAATATGTGCCAAACAATGTATGTCAATGGAGTCACAATTCTTCACTCAAATCCAAATCATCTTCCTGATATCATTAATCCTCTTAGAGAACAAAGGACAACAACAGCAGTGTGTGTGATACCGTATTCTAAGTGGTTTTATGTTGTTCTCTAAATACTTTGCCTACATTATATCTTCTCAGATAACATAGGAGATCTTGAGACCAAGAAAATGACTTCTATGGCTCATCTACCTATCTACCTACATACCTACCTACCTACCTACCTCCTACCTACCTGTCTGTCTGTCTGTCTATCATCTATCTAGCTTATCTAGCTATCCATTTATCTATTTTTATCCTGAACTTAGCAAGCACCAAATTAAATGAGCATTTCCACATATATATAGTACAACAGATGATTTTACACAAAATGACAAATTTCTATCATGTATAGATGTTTTTCATTATATCTATGTCTATAAGGATATTATATCTCTCCATCTCTATCTCTATCTATCTATCTATCTATCTATCTATCATCTATCTATCCATCTATCTATATAAAATAACTAATGTATTCTCTATTCTCTATCACTCCATTATCCACTGTGCTATAGGCATGTGATTGGGAAAACGGTAGATTCTGAGTTACTGCTTGTTGAATAGAATAGAAATAATCTGAATGAGGAGAGAACATATGTTTCAAAAGGACTCAAATAATGAGCTACCCAGTAAACAAAACCTTCTAAGTGCCAGGACTGAGGTTTTTTCCCAAGCCAAAAATACTGCTGAGAAAATATCTTCTTTGGATCCACAAACTACTTGTTGTGCCAGTGTTCAGCTCTCCTTGGCCTTTGCCAAACCTCCAAATATCCAGTGAAGGGCAAGCTAACTTCTCCCTGATATAAGCACATTCCAGGAGATCCAGGTGTTTTCTCACTGAATATCTGTGGACTTGGCACGATCCAGCTGTTTTCTGAATGTGATGTGCCAGATGTTTTATCATTGGATATTTGCAGACTTGTCAGGATCCAGGTGTTTCCTTTTTAACTATTCTTGGAGCTGAAGAATACATGCATCTCCTTCTTCCCCCTAACTCTAGTTATGGCCCCATGTTCCATTTCAGTTGTTTTTGCTCTAACAAGATCAAACATTAGTTATTTTACTGCCTTTGGAGTGAGGGATTTTAAAATCATTAGATAAAATTACTTTTACAAATATGAACCTCATAGGGTGATGCCATCTGTCATGGTTGAAATAGTAAATATCAAAGTAGAAGCAGCTTGAATCTCAATCAAGTACTGCAAATTCTGGACCCAAATTCAAGGTAATGTTAAAGAATTAATAACTATCATGACAATCATGATAAGCATCACCTAGTTATTGTAATTCTCCTTACGTCTCCCGGGATAAAAGAACCATTCAACTATTTGCAAGGGAATGAAGGTTAATTGAACATATGTGTAGATAGAATAAACAAACTCCCATGGACTTTTATTCTGGTAAGTTTTGAGAAGAAACTTTTGCCCTTAAGTCCCTTTTTTGCTTGCTATAGTTGGAAATTTCTTTACTGGGCATTATTTCTATTATTTGAGATGTAATTTACATCACAAATGGCCTTGGGTGAGGGAATTCATTTTAAAAATGATATATCCACACTAATGGAGGACCAAGAACTATAGGCAAGAATTTTGAATTAAAAGGGCTCCAGAAATCATTAGATATTCAGTGAGAAGAACATATCTTCTCTTTCCACCTATTTCTCTATTTCTATTTCTATTTCAGTCCAATGGCTAAGCTATCAATTAGCTTTCAATTCAATTCAGTCTACTGAATTTATTAAATACCTACTATGTTAAAGTTGAGGCAGACCAGGATGTTCCAGGAAAATCTGGGTTCAAATCCTAACATAGATACATACTAGCAGTGTGACCTTGGGCTATGTGACCCTCCTAAAATTTGGAGATTACCCTGTACTGGAAGAGGTACCCTAGGAGTTTCCTATACCAATAAAATCATAGCACCACCCCCTGTGATTTGTCCCTATTATTCTCTGGGAGGGAAGCTATATAAATTTGGACCACAGATGTGAAGACCTCAGAGTTTGTCTTGACCAACTTCCCTCTACCCATCACCTTCAGTTCAGTTCATTTCTTTGTGGCTACTCCAACTTTTCCCAGTATATTTAGGTTTCCATTTTTGACAGTTTTGTCCCTTGAAGAAGCTGAAGGGACTTGGCCACACAGGCCAAACTGATTCCAATAAGCATGTATTTAGGTCCTGATGAATATAGCAAACTTTTTTTTGAGAGTTCTTGTATGTGATTTGACTTTCTGTTTTTATTCCCCAAACCTGTTTTTTTCTCAACTCCCCATGTCCTAGTCTTGTTACCTGCTTAGAGTCAGAGTGATATATGAACCTACAGGGGATATTATGCTATTAGGCAACAGAAGCTTCCAGCAACAGGAGATACAGGAATGCTGGAAGGCACACAGGAAATGTCCTCTTCCTCTCCCCTCTACTGATTCAACATAAGAAGGCTAGATGGTCTAGGAAAACTCAGTAATAGAACCAATGCTATCTTCAGACCACTTTGTAGTGTGTACTTTACTAAACAGGATCATAGGGTCAATGGTTTGGACCTGGAAGAGACCTTAGAGGTCATCTAGCTGACCCCCATCATTTTATAGTTGAGGAAATCTGAGATCAAGAAAAATACTTGCCTGTAGTCACACAACTAAGTTAATAACAGAGTTAACCCAGGTCCTTGGACTACCAATTC
This sequence comes from Macrotis lagotis, assembly GCF_037893015.1. NCBI lineage: Eukaryota > Metazoa > Chordata > Mammalia > Peramelemorphia > Peramelidae > Macrotis > Macrotis lagotis. The sequence goes on from NC_133658.1 coordinate 590,960,862, forward strand.
AGTATTTTTTCTCCTTGTCTTTTGTGGCCTGGAAGGGACTGAAGTCGGAGCTGTGGAGACCTGGAGTTTGGTCAGACATCAAAGAAGCCACTGTATTCTCAGTCATTACTAGTTTGTCCTGATTTCTGTCCTTCCATTTGACTTTGATGATTCTGGAAGAGAGTGCGAGGTTGATGGCTTTGTAACTCTCCCTCACTTAAATAAAATTTGATTTCGAGTCAAGATATTGTCCCATGATGTCAACTGGTCCTCTTTGAAAATGAAGAATGAACAACAACAACAACATGATTGTTTGGTTTATTTATTGTTGTTTAAAGTGCTGGGAGAAAAACCAAACTTTCTCCAAGACTTCAAAGATTACCTCTCTTTATAAACCTCGATCTGGAGTTCTAGATTGTCAATGATAGTAGTTTAAAGTATTAACTCTTCTAGGTGAATTTACATTTAAATATGCATCCAAGTCTTAGGAATGAGATTCCAACCAATGAAATATCTTAAATCACTGAAAATTTGTAGGAAAGAAAGGGTAGGAGATAGGAATGGCTGCTCATGCTTTTGATGTGTTTGTTCAGTCATTTCAATTGTGTCTGACTCTTTTTGACACTATTTTGGATTTTCTTGGTAAAAGAGTGGTTTGCCATTTCCAACTTGTATTTCAGGCAAGGAAATTGAAGGAAACAGGGTTAAGTGATTTGCCTAGGGTCAATCATATAGTCAGTAAATGTCTAAGGCCAAATTTGAACTCAGGAAGATGGATTTTCCTAGCTGAATTGGGGCTCTACCCACTGTACCACCCACCTGCCCCATCCAGGGCAATAATAGAGGAATATGCCAAAATGCCCAAGCATGGTTAGAACCCTTTACTAATATGTCAGAGATTTGCATAAGATTGCTCAAAGGGCACTGGGTATCCTATTTCCATCAGGAAACTATATATAGCCAGGATAACATTAATGGCAGGTAGGCAGGAATAGGTAATTACTGTATGCAGGAGTGTATTGGCCATCAATTCTTCTCTAGAAGAAGAGCCAAGAATACTAGAGACCAAGTAAATAATTGTACTTAAAGTTAAAGAGCTAGATGGAGAAAATCAGGTTGATAAAAGAGGTCCTTCCTCCACACTGATGGGCTGTTTGCCTAGTCTTTAGAGGAGCATGATTCATGTTTCCTTTAGGTTCTAGCAATAACTCCAAGTAGTTGTAATTCTTAACTTGATTGCTTATGGACTCTTATCTGTTGTGTTTCCTCAATATCAATCAACTAGCTGGCATTGTTTAGTTTTTACAAGATGGTATTTACTAAGCATGGGCAACTAGGTGATGCAGTGGATAGAGTTCCAGACTTATAGCCAGGAAGACTCATCTTCCTGAGTTAAAAATCTGACCTCAGATGCCTCCTAACTGTTTGACCCTGGGCAAGTCACTTAACCATGTTTAACTCAGTTTTCTCAACTGTAAAATGATCTGGAGAAGCAAATAGAAAACTACTCTAATATCTTTGCCAAGAAAACTCCAAATGGGGTCACAAAGAGTTGGACATGATTGAAAAATAATTGAATATCAACATTTACTGAGAAGATTCAGCAAGTTCAAAAGTCACAAAAATATGTTCTTTTGAGACAGTACACCCTCATTTCTGAATACACTCAATCTCTGGAGAGTGTGTTCAATGGTCAAGCTCAAAAAGTAGTGAGGCTCATAAAAGAGTGTGAGGCACCCAAGTAATACCCATGTGAGCTTAAGGGGTGTACACAAGCCCTGACCTTGGGAGTCCTTTTCTCTTTTTTTGGAGACTCTCTACCAAGTTTACTTCTGGACAAGTTAGAAAGGATGAGTGACAACTTCCTTCAGCTGTCCTGCCTCCTCTTGGATGTGACTAATCTTGGCTGATGGATCAACTGACTGCTATATCAGACTGCTCATCTGCTGAGCTAGATCCTCCCCAAACTGGCTGCTACTTTCATCTCTGGTGGGCCTGGCTAATGATTTTTTTTCTAGGAAGACCTCTTAGGAATCTTCTGACCCTTCAAAGGTCACAGTCCGGACAGTTACTTCTCAGCCTTTGAATTTACCAAAGATCATGGAATGATAAGTACAAAAGAAACAGAGGTACCAAGATATAACGAACACAATTTGCCAACTGCATCTCACTTTCAGCAGTATTCCTCAATGCCCCCAGTAAAGAAAGAAAGAGACTACTCAGTTCCAAATTCAGAATCCAGAATGTCTGATTTTTTTTTTAGGTTTTTGCAAGGCAATGGGGTTAAGTGGCTTGCCCAAGACCACACAGCTAGGTAATTACTAAGTGTCTGAGGTCAGATTTGAACTCCTGACTCCAGGGCCGGTGCTCTATCCACTGCCAGAATGTCTGATTTTTAACTCCAGAACCCAGAATGTTTGATTCTAAGCTCCAGAACTTAGAATGTCTGATTAAGCCCCAGATCCCAGTATGTCTCATTCCAAACTCCGGAACTTTGAATGTCTGATTCTAAGCTCGCTCTATAACCTTGATTCTCAATTGGCAGACAGGATCAGGGCATAAAGAATTTATGGAAGAATCTGATTTGGGGACTAAAATTAAGACACAAATTCATGTTCAATAATTCAAGACTCTCAGGAATGAGTTTTCTGCATTCAGAGGGAACTTTGCATATCTATTAGTGTCAGACTGACCTGTGTTGCTCACAAGTCCCTCAGCCTCTTAAAGGGACAGATCTCTCAGAAATGAGTATCTACATACTGGAGGCAGGGCAGAGGAAGTCAATGAATTGAAGAGGGGATGAAGTTGGTAAAGACAAACTCTGAGTCATGCCTGTAACTAAAGTTTAAACCACTCAACCCAGGGATAGGCTTAGGGTTAGAGATGGGCATAAGAATTTGAGCTATGATTATATTGGTAAAGAGATCTCCTGGAGGTGAAAACTCCCTCTTTCAATGCAGATTGACCTCTGTAACTTATAGTCCTTAGAATTTCTAGGAGCACCTCCAGGTTTAAATGACTTGCTCGGGGAGGGGGGGGGGGGCTAGGTGGCATAGTGGATAAAGCACCGGCCTTGGAGTCAGGAGTACCTGGGTTCAAATCCGGTCTCAGACACTTAATAATTACCTAGCTGTGTGACCTTGGGCAAGCCACTTAACCCCATTTGCCTTGCAAAAATCTAAAAAAAAAGTGACTTGCTCAAGGTTCACACAGTCAGAATGTGTCAGAGGCAGAATTTGAACCCAGATCTTTCTGAGTTTGATGACAGCTTTATATTTACCATATTGCCTAACTGATCATAATAATATTGATTCAGTAAAGAGTAAAGGCTAATTGAAAAGCTAATTGATTGGTTTATATTCACTGATTCCACATAACATTAGTATTTACTCCTCAAAAATTCTCCTTTTGTGTTCTGACCTACCTCCTCTAGATGACAAACTTAGAAAAAACCCAAATGGGAAGATTTGACCCAAGGGGCAGCAGAGCTGGGAGTTGATTTGCATCTTGTAGGGCTTACTCATTTAAACTCTGGGCAAATTCAGCCCTTGGTGACCTCTTTGGCCATCCGATATCTTAAAGCACCACTTAAGATTCTTTAGCTTCAATGGGTTAACCCCTAAGAAGTCAATTTAAAGGCCCAGTATGTTTAACAGATGCTAAAACAACTGGTAGGAAGGGAGAAATGTAGTTGAACTAGTTATTTGAAATCAGGATAGACTCTACAAAAATGCAGGGCTTAAATGATTCTGGAATATACCTTTTTATTGTTTCTGAATGGAGGGGTTGGTTGGTATGTATATAGAGAACCTCAGAGGCTCATTTATAGTTACAGAAGGTCAGAATTGAAAGGGGCCTTAGAAATTTTCTAGCTCAGGTATTCGTAACCTGGATCCCTGAACTTGCTTTGAATTTCTGTTTTTGTTAGCCATACTTTGATACATTTGGTTCCTTTTGTAATCCTATGTGTATAATCTCAAGCAAGTATTCTGGTTTTTTTTGGATCATGAGACAAGGGCTGTGTTTGGAGACTGAAAGAACTGGAAGAACTTGCTTCTGATATTTATCAATCTGTGACCATGGTCAAGTCACTTATCCTCTCTGAAGCTGAATTTTCTTATATAGAAGAGGAGGATAATAATATTTATAGGACTTATCAAATGAGATAATTACTTCAATAAAAATGCCTCTTGTAATTATTATTTCCTCAAGAGCAGCTAGTGATAGAGAAGATGGCTGGCTAGTCTTAGTTCAAGAGGACTTGATTTCAAAGACATTTACTAATTGTTTCATCCTGGACAAGTCATTTAACCTTTGTTTGCCTCACTTTCCTCTGTAGGGGATAATAATAGTACTTATTTCACAGGGTTGTTGTGAGGATTAAATAAGATAGTTGTGAATGCTTAGCACAGTGTCTGGAACAGAACAGGTGTTATATAATTGCTTATTCCTTCCCTGCTTCCTTTCCACCGCACCAGGGGATCAACAATTTAGTTCAAGAAATGAACTTTGATTTACAGATAAGAAAAAGGTGGGCTAGAGAGTTTAAGTGAATTTCCCAACATCTTTCAGGAAGTAGAATTTCTCCAATGACAAATAATTTTATTCTCTTAAAAATTAAATTAAATTTTATTTAAATTTTTTCAAATTTTCATAAATAAATTTCATTTTTAATGAATTCATTTAATTTTCCCCTCTTATTTCTTTCTTATTGGAGGAAAAAACCCTTCTGTAACAAAAACCTAGTTAAGCAAAACAATTCCCAGCAATGTCTGTATCCAAAAATGTTTATCTCATTCTGCATTCTGAGTCCATCTTCTCTTTGTAAGGAGGATGTGGGATGCATGATGGTTTGCTTCACCATTAATCCTCTGATTATGGCTAGCCATTGTGCTGATCAAAGTTCTTAAGGTTTTTGAAATAGTTTGTTTAAGCATCATTGTTTTATACTATGTTATTAATACACAGCATTATAAGATAATTTTTCTCTTGTTCTACTCACTTCACTTTGTGTAAGCTCATACAAATATTCCCAGGTTTCATTGAAATTCTTATAAATAATTTCTCATAGTACAATTCCATTCTATCATATTCATACATATAATTTATTTAGCTATTCCTTATTAATTTCCCCTTAATTTTCAGTTCTTTGCTGCAATAAAATAACTGCTGTAAATATTCTGTCAAATCATTTTAGATATCAATTTTGAAGAAAAATAAGTTTCCATTTCCTGATTTAATCAAACTTGTCTGCCCCATTCACCACCTTCAACAAGAAAGATCATAGTCTCATTTTAGGTTACATTAAATGACATAAGACCCCCCAATTTCACCTTTAAAGAGAAATTCATTTAAATGAAATCTGCCCTGACCATGCAGAGCTTACCAATAAATTTTGGCCTGAATCTCCAGCTTCCTAAGTGACCCCCAACATTGCCATCGGCTGAGAATCTGACCCAGGAAATCAGCCCCATCTCCTTGGGATCCCTGCAGATTTCCCAACCAGCCTGGAGATGAAAGCTCAACTGAAGAGTTCTGTCATGGAATCTGAAACCCACAAGCCAAACACAAAATCCACTCAGTCTGGCCTTAGTTCTTAACTAAGGTGAAATATAAACATGACACCCTAAACTTCCCAGCCTAGGGGCTTCAGTGAGCCCAACGAGCCCCACCCCCTTCTCAAATTCACTGAGAGTGATGAAAGATGAAGCAGTGCTGCTCAGAGGGGCAAAGTCCCCTAATCAAACTGCTCCCAAAAGTGAGACTGGAAGGCTGCAGTAAGGAACAAAACATCACAACCAAGGTGGAATAGTGACTGTCAAAGGAACAGAAACTTCAACCCCAAAGTTTCCAATCCAATTCAATTAAAAATATTTATTAGATTGTGCTAGGCCCTAGAAATAGTGGTGTTGTTGGCCCTAGAGATACAAAGACAATATTTTTTTAAAAGTCCTTACCCTCAAGAAACATATATTCTTCTGGAAAGGTACAACACAAAGATGAGTAAATACAAAGTTTTATTAAATAATTTCAAGAGGGAATAGAGGTAGATGGGAATTGATCAGGAAAAGTCTCTTTCACCAAATGGCACCTGATAGAAACTGAAGATTGTGCAAGTGGAGGATGGAAATACATTCCAGACTGAGGGGACCACCTGAGCAAAGGAATGGAGTTGGGAATAGAATGTGTTGATTTTAACTGGAAGGTTCTGGATAAACGTTACTTGAGCTATATATACTAGAGTATTGCTAAAATGACATATGAATGGCCAAAACCCATTAATAGACTTTAGAACTGTGCATTTATTTGAATTCAGTTTATCTAGTAAGCATTTATGGGAATATAATAAATATTCATTCCTAACTACATCTCTTGTTGCCATCTTTGCTTATAGATTATTTGGGGAGACAAGATTTAAGAATGTGAAATTATTTGAGAATAATATGATGATAATGATGAGGAGTCAGTGAGACTCATTTTCTTGAGTTCAAATCCAGTCTCAGACACTTGCTAGCTATGTGACCCTGGGCAGGTCACTTCACCCTGTTTGTCTCAGTTTTCTCATCTATAAAATGAATTGGAGAAGGAAATGACAAACCACTCCAGTATCTTTGCCAAGAAAATTCTGAATGAGCTTATGAAAAGTTGGACATGATGGAAATGATGGAAGAACAAAAATTGTGAGGTATCAAAATGTGTGAAATGGACAAGATATGATAGAGAATATCAAAGGAGGAGTTCAAGACCTCAGGAGTTAAAGACCTCAGTTTGAGTTATAGCTTGAGGTCCGTCATTGTATTGTTCAGGTCCTCAATTTTCTTTTTTCTTTTTTTTATAAAATGAGATTAGTTAATACTTCTACATTGACAGTAATGGATAGAGTGCTGACCTCAAAGTTATGAAGACTTAGGTTCAAATCTGACCTTTGTTACATACTGCTTGTGTAACCCTGAGAAAGTCACTTAATATTTAAGTGCACTAGGTCGTGCTCAAGACCAAGTTGCAAAAGAAGTATTATTAAGAGCATTCATAGAGTGAATATCCTTCCTTGGAGTTCCCAGTATGAATCTCAGGTCTAATCTATAAAGGTCCTTGAACTGTCCTCCTCCTTTCCTGCCTCCAGATCTGAAGTCTCCAATCTTGTGAGAGTTGTTGTGGGAGTAAAGTCCCATTATACCTATAAATTGCCATAAAGGATCAAAGATTTATTACTTTCCTTTTATTTTGTAAAAAAATGCTTTCTTCAAGAAATATGCTTTTTAAAATTAATTTTTAAATCCATTTATTCTTCCTATTTCTCCCCCTTTTCCATCATCATTAGGAAAGAAAGACAAAATCCTTTTAATAAACATATAAAGTCAAGGAAAACAAATTTTCTTATTAGTCATGTCCAAAAAGATGTCTTATTATGCCATCTGAGTCTATCACCTCTCTATCTGGATCATAGATAGAGATGGAGGAAAGGTCGTTTAGGTTAATGCCTTCATTTTACAAATAAGGAAACTGAGGATCACAGGGTTTGTAATTTGTCCATGTCACATAGGGCAGTAAGTGATAGTGATATAATTTGTAGCCTGTTCCTCTGACAAATCTTTATCTTTTTTTTGCAAGGTAATGGAGTTAAGTGACTTGCCCAAAGTCACACAACTAAAGTGTCTGAGGACAAATTTGAACTCAGGTCCTCCTGACTCCAGGGCCGATGTTTTATCCACTGCAACACCTAGCTGTCCCTTCTGTTGAAAACTTTAATGCTGTTTCAATGTGTATATTACCTTCAGGAATATTTATGGAGATGAGACTATGACTAGGCTCAGGAGGGACCACAGGAGGGATTCAATAATGATTTAGTGATTAATTATTGACTTTAGTTTCTGAGGCAGGAGATTGGCTACAGTTACCCCTACCTTGTTTATTTTTATTTGAGTCTGATGCTTGAGTCTGGGTTGATGGTACATTGTGCCTTTCAGGACAGCTACTTGTCTCAGGGTTAGGGCAACCTGACCCTAAGGAGGTAAGTCTCCAGTTTGGCCTCATCCTTGGTCTAATCACATCATCTCTGTTTCTCCATCTGTTCCAGGTCTCTACCTTAAGTTCCAGCTCAAAGGAGTGTTTTTTTGTTTGTGTGTATGTGTTTGTGTATGTGAGTATGTGCGTGTGTGGGGGGGGTATGTGGGTGTGGGTGTGTGCCCCAACATTGCCTTTTCCAGATCCCCTTTTAGCTATTCAATATCCTGACCCTGGTTGCCAAGTGTCCCCATGCTGTGATTCTTCCAATAGCCTTAGATCTAGACCAGCTCTCTTCTCCTGTCCACATAAAAATTTACTCATATTATTTCTCATCCTCTTAGAGTTTTGTTCTCTTCTTGTGTTAATCTGATAAAAAAAAAGACATCATGTTAATGTGTCAGATGGATTTAAGGAAAAGGTCTCTACTTAACTAGTTATGTATGTATTGAGGGGAGCAGGGCAACTCCTGGAGGTAATGCATTAACCCAAATGAGTCATTCAACAGTGGAAAGTCAGGACCAAAGTATCTAGTAGGAGCATATATTTGGGTAAGGGAACTGACACATATTTTCATATTATTCCACATAACTATTCCCTTAGAATGCAATGGGAGTCAGGGGGGTCTGGGTTATAGTACAGATTTTGCTACTACCTGTGTGGTCTTGTGTGAACAACTTGACATCTCTGGATCTCAGTTTTCTTAGATATAAAATTTAAGTGTTAGACTAGATATTTTATTTCCTTTATCTCTGTACTAGATTGGATAGAGCAGGGAACTTGGAATAAGGAAGATTTGAGTTTGAAGTCTGCCTTAGATAATTACTAGTTTATGCCTGCCCAAGTCACTCAATCTCTTTGTCTCAGTTTTCTTGTCTGTAAAATGTGGTTAATAATAGTATCTACCTTATCTTAACGGATTATTGTGAAGACTAACTTAAAAAGCAAACAAACCTTAAAGTGCCATATAGGTATCAATTATCATCATTATCATCCTTGAGGTCATCATCATCATCAAAATAATACCTTTAACTTTTGATAAAAAAAATGCTATCCATTTCCAGAGAATGAACTGACAGAATCTGAATGGAGCCTGACACATTCTTTTTCACTTTATTTTTTTCATTTTGTTGGCATGTGTCCTCTTTCAAAATATAACTAATGTGGAAATACGCTTTGCATGATTTTTTATCTTTATAAATAGACATTTGAAGGTCAGTGGTATTTTCCCAATCCATTATATTAGACAAGAAACTTCTGCTTACAAATCAGATATATTCAAGATCTGACTAATGCCAATCATAATTTTTTAGTTTCATGAATTATCTATTTATTAAGGTTTATTAATATTATTAAAGATTTGATCATTCATAAAATTCCTGCCATAAATGATTTCATTTGAAGGTCACAATAGCTTTAGAGGGATAGGATGTGGAAATATGATAATCTCTGGGTTATTGGGGATTTTTGGTTACTTTTTTCAGATAATGAAAAGGAGTCAGACAAATTAAATTATTTTTAAGGTCCCACAGCTAGCAAATAACAAAACTGGAAACTTGAACCAAGAACTTGTAAGTTGCATTCTACTTTCTGTTCCACAATATTGCCTGATGTGAGAACATTTTCATTACTCCCATGTTCACATGCTTTGTTTTTCTATCATCAGCTATTCCCAGAATCTGGTTGCTTTGCACCATTTTCCTTTCCTACTTTCTAAATGCAAAAACAGGCATATTTCAGAGTATTGTAGAGAATGGAAAGCTAGGCAACTTGAAAAAAATAATTTTTAAAATTTCCCTTTCCCATAAAGCATTGCCATTACTAGTGAAGCAAAATTTTCATAATTTCCCAGGATATCTAGCAACACCTATTGTTTCATTTTAATAAAATATAAATGAGAGCCCAGAACTATCCCAGGTATTCAGTCAACTAGGGGAAGAGTCTAGAAGGAAACTAGTCTAAGATGTCAGATCCTGAAGCATCAGATTTACAAAGTAAATCAGAACACAGCAATTCGGAACTGAGTCTTATCTTTGGATTACCATTTCTATCATTTAATAAACATGCCCATTGAGATTATCCCTTTACTCTCTCTATCTACTGGAATGTATTAGAAAGAATGCTCTATTTGGACTTAAGGATAAGGGTTTCAAATCTGAGGCTTGGGCAAGTCACTTAAACTTTATGAGCCTCAGTTTCTTTATCTGTAAAATCAAAAGGGCTAGACTAGACAGCTTCTAAAACTCCTTCTGCCTTCAAAATTATAAGCCTATAATCCAAAATCCTATTTCTGAGAGGGGACATACTGAAGGATAATTTGGTTTTCCCTCTTATCATCTTTATGTTTAAGGACATTCTCTAGTGTTTTTTAGTAGCCCTTTAGGAATTTATTACCTAGTAAAGTTCAGTTTTAAATCCTTGCTGGGTGAGATAGGTTTCTTTTGTTTGTTCAAAATTTTACGTTCCTCAAACATTATCTGAATACACATTTGCTTAACATCTATGGCTACCTCGGTTTATAAAAAAATGCTGTGGGTATAGGAGAAGACACATCACTTGTCTTTAAACCTGTCTGAGGAGATGAAGGCATCCATACATACATGCTTATATTATATAACACATATATGCATATATAAGTATATGTCTGTCTGTCACATTTATACAGGGTAGGTAGGTTAGAGTATCAGACTTGGAGTCAGGAGTGCAAATACAACCTCAGACTAGATGAGAGTCCCTGGGCAACTCATTTTACCTGTTTGCTTCAGTTTTAGCCCCTACCTCCTAGGTTGGTCATAAGGATCAAATCGTAAAGAACCTTGCACAGGGCCTGGTGTGGAACTTTATAAATTTAGTGATTATATAAAAATATGCACACTCATATGTGTATATACTACATGTATATATGTATATGTATATGTGTATGTGTTTATATGTGTGTATCTATATCCTTAAGGGCATGAGATTGTTTAGTTTTAGTTTTTGTATCTCTAGTATCAAGCAAAATGCTTTGTACATAGTGAGCATGTAAAAAAATGTTAAATTGAATACATACTTACAAAACTTACTGGAGAATAAAGCTTGACATTTAAAAAATATGATACAGATAAGCACTATAGAGGACCTATTTGGAAGGACCTGGAATTGAAGGATAAGGTTGATCATTCTTATACTTTCTTTTTTTACATTACAATTTTGTCTTCTAGAAATTCTGCCCTTTATTAATTGAAGAAGAGTGGTACCTGAGTACCAAGTTCTTGCTTTTTCCCTAAAATGTCATCTTAGAATTTAGAACATGGTCACATTTTAAAAAATTAAAATTAAAACTAACATTAATTTTTTACAATTATATTTAAAGATAGTTTTCAACATTCATTTTTTATAAAGTTTTCTCCCTCCTACCCTTCCCCTCCTTGACCATAGGACAGCAAATAATTGCTATAGGTTATACATGTATAATTATGTTTCACATATTTCCATATTATTCTCTCTGTGAAAGAAGAATCAGAGATATTACACTAGTGCTGCTTGGCCCTGGAAGGTAGAACTAAGAACAATGTATAGAAACCCTAGAGGCAGATTTCAACTCAATGATATAAGAAAAAAATTCTTAAGAAGTGGAGCTGTCCAAAAGTGGAATGGGATGATCCAGGGAAAGTGTGGATAATGAGTTTGCCATGACTGGAAGTCTTCAGGCAAAAATTGGAGACTGTATGACTACTTTTTGGAAATGACATTGGGATTCTTTTTGAGACACAGTTGAATTTTCCTTAAGCTTTGAAGTTGTCATTCTACACATGATACACGCACACACACACACACACACACACACACACACACACACACCCTCTCCCATCCTTCTCATTAGATTTTTGTGACAATCAAAGCAATGAAATAATGGATATAAAGTATTTTGTAAATAGTAGAGTGCTAAAATAAATGAGATGTCATGTTTCCTTCTCTCTGAGGTGAGAGGCTCCCAAAGGTCCCTCCTGATTTTGACATTCTATGAGAGAGGACAAATAGGTGGCACAACGGATAAAAGTTCTGTGACTGGAGTCAGGTAGGCCTGAGTTAAATGGAGTGTCATACTGTTACTAGACACATGAATATGGGTAAGTTACTTAATTCTGTTTGCCTCAGTTTCCTCATTTACAAAATGAGTTGGAGAAGGAAATGACAAACCCCTCTATTACCTTTGTGAATGAAACCCCCAAATGATATAAAAAGTCAATCATGGCTGAAACTACTGAACAACAACAGCAAATGAGAGAAGTGTAAAAAATTTCAGCTTGATAGAAGTAAAAAATTCCTAGAATTTACACCCCTATCTGTAAAAGAAACCCTGTAGCATTATAGAATGGACCTAGAGTTAGATCACATGTTTCAAACTCCCCTATGACATTTCCATGTATGAACATGGTCAAGTTACATAACTTCTTTGGGCCTGAATTCCTTCTACCATAAAATGAATATAATAATAATCATTGTGAGGATAATTTATGTAAAGTAGGTTGGAAACTTTAAATAAGATCTCAGCATATCTGATTCCTAATCTGGAAATGGGGGAAGAAAAGATACTTGGATTCTATGCCACAAGGGTGTGATGAGGATCAAATGACATAATGGATAGAAAATGTTTTAAAAAAAATCTTAAAAAGGCTGCAACAAATTTCAGTTGTTATTAAAAGTGGAATGGACTACTGCCACAAGTATTGAGATCCCTAAAGGAGTGATGTACTATAGAAGAAACCTCTTACTTATCTCATTTTTGGGCAGGGAGAGAAGAGGCAATCAGTTTCCAGTGACTAGCCCAGAGTCATTTAGTTAGATTTGAACTCAGGTCTTTCTGATTCCAAGGTCAGTACTCTATCCACTGTTACATCTACTTGCCCCAAGTTACCCCACTCTTTTTAAGATCTTTCTGAGGTTGATTGTGATTCTCACTCTCTGCCTCAGTCTTTTCCTCTCAAAGCAGTGCCAAGAATTAAATGAGTCACTTATTCAATGTATGGGTATTTTTTTTGGTGACTATACTTCCCTTAGAGAAAAAGTTGTACTCTGGTCTCAAATCTGGTCTCCAATCTTGGAGCTCAAAGTTTGGTTATTATTTCTTTTTTTTTTTTTTTAGGTTTTTTTTTTTTTTGGTAAGGCAAATGGGGTTAAGTGGCCTGCCCAAGGGTTATTATTTCTAAAGGTGAAGATTAATGAATAAGGATCATTATTCCCATAGGCAGTGTTATTCAAGATTAAGACTCTGACTTGTGCTATGAACCTTATTGTCCTAACCTCCCCAATTTTAAATTACAATCAGTTGTCTCACTTTTCTAAAGTAGATCAGCAATGGACATTCTTAAATCTCAGGGCATCTTTCTATTGTCACTCTCCCTCCTTCCACTCTTCAGCTACTATGGTCAGGGAAGGCAAATTCAATTGAACTTCTTTTATTGAAATAGTCTGAATAGAATAAATTAGGAAGGACCATGTACTTAAAAGTCATATAGATTAAATCAATGTTATTCAACAAAAAAAACTATTAAGCTCTTTTATGAGGAACTGTGCTAGGTGTCAGTGTCACAAAGATAAGAATGAAATAACTCCTGCTCTCAAAAAACTTATAGCTTATTGAAATGTAAGAGGTCGTTTCACTTAACTCCTCAATTATTCAGGATGAGTTTATCTCAGAAATTGTCACATATGCAATATTCAACTAGTGTTGTGTAAGAAATCATGAGAGGTGAATTTCAAAAAAACCTAGACAGATTTACTTGAACTGATGCTGAGTGAAGTGAGCAGAACCTGGAGAATGTTGTGCACATTAACAGAACATTGTGTGATGATCAACTATGATAGAATTAGTTTTTTTTTTTCAGGAGTACAATGATCAAAGACAATTCTAAAAGATCTGTGATAGGAAATACCATCTACATTAAGAGAAAGAACTATGGAGTCTGATTATAGACCAAAGCATATTATTTTCACTTTTTAAAATTTTTGCTTTTTTTTGTTTTCTTCTTTTTCATGTTTTTTTCTCTTTTGTTTTGATTCTCCTTTCACAATGTGACTAATATGGAAATGTACTTAACATGATTGTGCATGTCTAACCTATATCAGATTATTTATTTTCAAGGAGAGGGAAGGGAGGGAGATTGCAAAAAATGTGAAACCCAAAATCTTACAAAAAATGAATGTTGAAAGTTTACATGCTAATGGAAAAAATAAAATAATTTTAAGTAAAAGAGAATATGAGTAAAAAAAATAAACAATATTAGGATACAGCATGGAGTAAAAGCACATTCAGATCAGTCTTCTATGTCTTCTTCACTTATACCCAGAAATCTGAAGAATAACCACTGATATTTAGACCAATGATCCTGCACTTCGAAATATCTCCATACTAGACAGGAAGATTTTATTGTTCCTTGAATTGGAGGTAAGAACCTTAAGGTTTTAAAAGATTTTCAATAAATAGAGTTAAAACCAAGTTTAAGCTTCAGTTACTCAGAAAATTCAATGAAGAAAAATGACCCAATTTCAAAATAACCTTGGCCATTGAAAGTTTCTGTTTAAATGCATTCAAAATCAGATATGAATGATTTTGAGTTTTTCCCACTCCACTGCTACAGATAATTGAAAACCAATTTTAGATATTTTCAAAATGAGGGTCAAGGAAAAGCCAAATATCTAAGATAGTGGGGGATCTTAGAGTCTATTTAGTTTTGCTCCCCTCTTTTTCAGATGATGTACAGAAAATTTAAGGCACTTGGATTTGAACTCAACTCATCTGATCCAGGGCCAATGCTTTGTCTATCGCAAAATTCTTTCTCAGAGTTGTGTCCATAAAATGTTTGCATTTTCAAAGGAAGTTTAGATAATCATTGTTCTTTCTGGCTTGCCATCCATTTTTCTGGAGAGAAAACTTGAAGGTATGGATAAAATGAAATTATTTGCTTAAGGTTGCATAGTTCAGAAATTGAGCCAGAATAAGAACCTTGGACTCCTGACTCTCCATCTGGGGGTTTTTCTCTCTAGTCCATGCTACATTCTCAGGAGAAAGTCATTATGGAATTACACCAGAGTATTATAACAATTAATGAGTAGACACAGAAGTATGATGGTAAATATTTAATAACCAGCTTTTTCCTCCAAAATGCACGTGACACACTTTTAAGTTTAATCTGAAAATGTTAAAATTTTCTCCATCATTTTCTTAAGTCTAGATAATAAACCAAACAAATAAATCAATCCCTGATTTGTAGCTTCTAATGATTTCTGATACATAAACATTCACACTGAAAATTGAACAATTGAGGGGCGGCTAGGTGGCACAGTGGATAAAACACTGGCTCTGGAGTCAGGAGTACCTGGGTTCAAATCTGGTCTCAGACACTTAATAATTACCTAGCTGTGTGGCCTTGGGCAAGCCACTTAACCCCGTTTGCCTTGCAAAAACCTAAAAAAAAAAAGAAAATCAAACAATTGGCTCTCACAAACCAATAGGAGCAGGCTCCAGCACATCACTGATAGGTCATATTGTTCCTCTATGATCATTGATTCCTAGACGTAGAACTGGGAGGAAGTTCATAGATCACTTAGTTTTTGCAAAAACAGACAGAGGGAGGTTAAGGGTTTGCCTGAGGTCAGGCAGAGTACAAGGAGGGGAATTTGAAATCATGCTTTCTAGTTTGAGCACCAGTGCTCCTTCCTTTTGTTGCATGCTCAGTGCCTGATGCATGGTGTTGTTGTTTTTCAGTTGTTCATTTGTGTCTGATTCTTCTTGACCCTGTAAGAAGTTTTCTTGCAAAGATGCCATAGTGGTTAGCAATTTTCTTCTCCAGAGGATTAAGGAAACAGAAATTAAATGACTAGCCCAGGGTCACACAGCTGAGTGTCTGAGGCTGGATTTGCATTCAGATCTTCCTGACTCTAGACCATCAGTGTTCTATCCATTGAGCCATCTAGATGCCTCTGAGACATACAATAAGTCCTTGATAAGAATTTTCTGACTTGATTTGAATCTGATAATTCAATGGAAAGAATTACTAGCTATGGCAGTTGACTTCTAAGGGACTAAACCTCAGATTATTAGCTCTTTTTATCACTTGCTTTGTGCGCTAAATATTTCATATTTATTTGTTTGGTGTCAATAACTAGAATACAAACTCACTGACATCTGAAACTCATTTTCTACTTTTACATTTTCTACTCCAATATGTATTCTGGGTTCTAGTATAGGACTAAGTAAGTATATAATAGATGCTGAGTTAAGACTTCTTCAATTAAATTCAGCAGACATCTATTGGGTACCTGCCCAATACAAGGAGCTATTCTATGTTACATTGAATATATAAAAAACCATTAATAGATTATTGTTTGACCTCTATAGCGCTTTTTTGGGCACCTTTCTTATGCCATTATCATTTTCTATCTTCCTTATAGCTATTTAGCTACCTACATATACTCCTTGCTAACCTGTAAACCCTCTGAGGTCAAGGACAATTATTTTTGTTTTGGTATCCCCTCTTGGAACCTAGCAGAACATCCTACTTAGAGTAAATGTTCTGTCTGTTGAATCAAATTATATTAATCCTTCCCAAAGTGAGTTTGTTTCAAATCAGTATTCTCCCTTTCTAGTTGGCTCCCCTCTGCTAGCAGGGTTGGCCTCTCCTTTCCCTACTGCTGGCCTCTCCCTCACTGTCTCTGAGGAGAAAACCATGCATCTAACTTGGCTGTAAACTCAGGCTCTGACTCTCCTTGCTTCACTGCTTTCATTGTGTGCATGGTGGGGTCGCTGGGTTTGGTGCAATGGATTGGGGCACTGAACCAGTGACAGACAGGTCTGGCCTCTCTTAATAAGGCATGCTCTCGGGGTTGGGCTATCCTCCTTAGAACTGGAATTGGATTTCTCTCTGCTTTTCCCAGATCCTGGTCTGTGCCAGGGAAATCATAATTGAGTTACCAGACCCAAGCCTCTGGATTGGTATAACAAGAAGTCAATGTGATCTTCAGTTTTTTCACTAATGCTCCTGAATAAACTCATTTCAATAACATCCAGGCCTGTGAGAAGGGACAAATAGTCCATAATACTGAAATTTCTATTTCTTGTGATTCTTTGAAGCATTCATTGTTTCTTAAATGCCTATTTTGTACCAGGAACTATGGTTGGTTCTAAGAATCCAAAGGCAAATCAAAGGGGTACCTGCCTTCAGGGAGTTTATAGTCTATTGAGGAAATTAACATAAATGTGGAAAAGGAAATAAAAAATATATATACAAATAGAAGGTGGAAAGCATAAACAGTAATTACTAGGGTTGGGGCACTAAGACCTGGAGAGATTAGGACAAGTTTCCTGGAGGAAGTGACCCTTGATCTGAGTATTGAAAGAGACCAGGAATTCTGTAAGTCATAGGTGAGGAGGTTGTATGTTCCAGGTATGAGAAAATATGCTCAAATAAAGGAATGTAAATGGTGGATGTTTTGTTCATGGCAAGTAGACCAATATAGCTATATTTTAGAGAACATGAAAAAAAATAATTTGAAAGGTAGACTGGGGATGCTTTCCCAATTAAATGTTTTCTTTCTAATTTTAATTTATTTGCTCATGAAAAGTTTTTTAGTTTTATGTGGTAGTGAAAAGTTCATCCTTTTTTTTCTCTTCTAATTGTTTTCATGATTACAGCAAAGTAGGTGGCCCTGTGGAGAGAGCAGGATCTGGAATGAGGAAGATTCCATTCAATTCAAATCTGACTTCAGATACTTACTAGCTGTGTGACCCTGGCAAATCACTTTATATTTACCTGCCTCTCTTTTCTCAAACATAAAATAGAGATGATAGGCCTTCCCTCTCAGGAGTTTTGTGAGAATCAAATGTTTATCACAATCCCTGAACCATAATAAAGACTTAATAAAAGCTTATTTCCTTTCTTTCTTACTACCCATGACCTTGGCTAAGTGGATCAACCCTAATTTCATTGTAGCCTTTTTACTTGGAAAATGAAGGGGTTGGAATTTTTGTGTGACAAAACAATATTCTAGATTCTGATCTAGTCAGAAGTGTTCCCAAGACAATCACCTCCATCATTCTAGGCATTATACTTCTACTAAGGCAGTGCTTGACACATAATATACACGATAGCTTTTTTCCCCTTCCTTCCTTCCTTCCTTCCTTCCTTCCTCTTCCTTCCTTCCTTCCTTCCTTCCTTCCTTCCTTCCTTCCTTCCTTCCTTCCTTCCTTCCTTCTTTTTTCCTTCCTTTCTTCCTTTCTTGCTTCCTCTTCTCCTTCCTCGCCCCTTTCCTTCTTTCCCTGAGGGTCTTTCACACTTGTGGGTAAAGATGGATCCAAATAATCCCAGAAACATCATAATAGTGTATAACCACCATTGAAAAGATCATTTGTAAGGTGGAGATGAACATCCCTTCTTGCATGAGAGTCAGGGAGGAATTAGTAAGACTGTAAGAGTGCTAGCCTTCTTTAATCTCTTTAGGACTTTTAAAGCTTAAAGTGTTCTTTGGGACTTCATGTGAAATATCATTTTAGGTGTTTCTGGCTTCCAACTTTCAGAAGGAAGATGAAAGAGGCCATCCCCATTTCAGGTTCCTGAAGTAAAAAGACTTTGGGAAGATAAAGAGGAACTGGCCATCATTTTAACTACTCCTATCTCGCTTCAACTTTCCCCCTTAGGTGACAGAGTGATCTGATGTAAAAGGGAAACCCTATTATATTACCTAATCTAACAACAAATAAGGTAGTAGATTGATATACTTCTAGCTCTGTACCTCTTCTTTCTGAGGAGAGCATAGCAGCGTTCAGCCCCAACTTCCTTCTTCCAATCCTGGCAGAAATGAAAGTCCTCCCTTGGAGAAGGGTGGAGGGAGGAGAGTCTAGAGCTATTTATTCTGCCCCCTTTCAAACCACATAATGACACACTCATGCTACATGTTAGGGAGGAAGCCCTCATAACATGTGGGCTTCATTACACATGGAGCCCCTATCTACACGTGAGTCC
This sequence comes from Macrotis lagotis, assembly GCF_037893015.1. Classification (NCBI taxonomy): domain Eukaryota; kingdom Metazoa; phylum Chordata; class Mammalia; order Peramelemorphia; family Peramelidae; genus Macrotis; species Macrotis lagotis. Next base: position 590,979,848 of record NC_133658.1, read on the forward strand.
TCTACAACTGTAACTAATTCATTGTTGATATTCTAGGAGCAGCCTCTCTTAAGACCTCTATAGATCCCCTCCTCCTTACCATGGTCTAAAAACCCAACTCTCTGGAGATGTCCCTTATTGTACCTTTCCTCGTACTCTTCCTTATCCCTCTATGGAGGACCTAAGGGGAGGTGGATTGGTGGACTGCCCTAGTTTTTAGAGGTGCCAGTTGTTTTCCTCTCTTTGGATGGTGGCTGCTGATTTAGTAACCTTCCTTTATGGGTTCTGTCTTCCTTGTATCCTCTCCTGGTGGCCCCAGTTATACTGTGAATCTTTCTTTTGAGTCCTTAAAATGAAAGGTTTTTTTTTACCCCTTTGGCATTGCTTGGCTCAAATATTCTTTCTCTGAAGCCCCCTCTAAGTCTCAGCCATTGACCCCAGTAGAAACATAGAAAAGATTGTTTCTTTTGCTCTTGCTTATAACAGAAACAAGGAAGCGAGGGGGAAAAAATGTCCTCAGGAGTTGTCCAAATATTTTTGGCTCTGCAAATGTCTCAGCTTGGTTTGGTTTGAAGGGCTCCTCAAAGGGGTAAGTCAGTTCCTATTTTATTTGAGCCATTTGGCCCTTATGAGGAAGGCTTCTGACTCACCCCACACAAGTAGAGCCTCTGTCCTCTTCCACATGGGGACCTTTGGACTTCAACAAAACACTGAGAGGTCAAACCTCACAAGCATGACAATTTCCTGTAACGTCTTGTTTACTGGAAGAAGTTGAAATCTAATAACACCAAAGCATGCCTGCAGAGATTTTACCAGGGAATGAGAGCAGTGCTTCTTATTGGTTGCCCAAGTCCATGGCAGGGTTAACCAACTTCTTCCCCTTAGAGACATCCCTCATGACATGGGTGGGAGAGAGCTTGCTGGAATATAATTGACTTGGATGTGGGTGGGGAAGGTTGTATATATGTTGGTGGAGAAGAGGTGTACCTGAATTAAGAAGATCAAATCCCCTACTGTAGAAGTCTTAAAATGTCCCAGTTTGTCTGTAGCCATATGTGAGGCCAAGGGGATATAGGAGAGTTAGTATGGGAAAGAAAAGCTAGACTTCATTACTACCTGATTACAAGAAGAACATTTAGGAAAGACGTGACATTGCCTGGGGCAGAGAACCACAGTTCCGGGACCCTGAGAGTGTTCAAAGATACAATGCTCCCTAAGCAAGCTACAAGAGACAGCAGCCCATCAAGTCCAACTTAAAGGAGTAGCCAATTTCTCCTATAAACCCTTGAATGGGTCAACCCTTGGTGAAATTGAAATTGGTGGTTCATTTTGCTCTTGTAGATCTTTCTTTCCCTTCCTGGATACTTCCTGACTCCTTTTCTTTTCTCCAGTTAGGTCCTGTCCTGTGTTCTATTATTTTAGGATTTTACTTTTAGCTACCAACAAATCATCATTGTGAATTAAGTGAAAGTTTCTCTGAGGCTTTGCTTGTAAATGCTTTCAAGTCCTTGTCTTTTTCTCTGTGCCTTGAGTTTATCTATCACCATAGTGGATTTTTATGATTAAGTTCTTTTGTCCATCTTTTTTCCTCCTTCCTTCCTTCCTTCCTCCCTTCCTTCCTTCCTTCCTTCCTTCCTCCCTTCCTTCCTTCCTTCCTTCATTCCTTCCTTCCTTCCTTCTCTCCTCTTTCTTTCTTTCCTCCTTTCTTCCTTCCTTTCTTCCTTCCTTCCTTCCTTCCTTCCTTCCTTCCTTCCTTCCTTCCTTCCTTCCTTCCTTCCTTCCTTCCTTCCTTCCTTCCTTTCTTTCTTTCTTTCCTTCCTTCCTTCCTTCCTTCCTTCCTTCCTTCCTTCCTTCCTTCCTTCCTTCCTTCCTTCCTTCCTTCCTTCCTTCTTTCTTTCTTTCTTTCTTTCTTTCTTTCTTTCTTTCTTTCTTCTCTCTCTCTCTCTCTTTCTTTCTTTCTCTGCTTCTCTTTTGTTTTAGCCTACTTCTTGATTTTAGATTTAATAGTAGTGTTGGGCTCTTCTCACCTTTGGGGAAAATAACTAGCTTGAGCTTTTGTGTTTTATGTCCTTCTGATGCTTTCACAATTCAGTCTGGGGATTTATAAGTTTGTGATGATTTCAAACTGGTATGGTCTAGGGAAAGGTCTGTTCACTGTCCTCCTGGTCAATAAATCTCTGTTGTCTTCTGTGGGGTTGAGTTTCCATAGACTGTTGCTGAATTTTGTGACAGCCTCCAAATTGGTCTCCAATTCAAATCTCTCTTCTCCAAACCAGCATTCATAGAGGTTACAAGGTAGGCCTTTTATTTTTATTCCTAAAAACACAGACCTGACCTTATCACAACCATACTTAAAAAGCACTCCCTGTTGCCCTTAGGATAAAATATAAATCCCTCTGTATGATTTTACACTATTGTCCTGGTCTGTGCTTGGCAAATTTCTGATTCCATTTGGGTCTGTTAGTTTGTCTTTGGTTGAGTTTTTAGAGACTGTTGGGGGCTTAGTTACTATTAGCCTTCTAGAAAGTGACTAAACTTCTGGCTTCCCCTTGGATTTGGTTTTCTGCCCTTGTTTATTCCATTTCAGGTTTAGGTGCAGGGCTAAAGGTTAGAACTGAGTCTACAGTCTTTTCTTGCACTTGGAGCTACACAACTGTTTCTAGAACTTGTTCCTTGCTCCTTACATAAATATGCTCCTTGGTCCCCTAAGACTATGATTCCTCCTCTGCACCCTAGAAATGTGACCCAAAACTGGGTAATGAAAACAGAACTATTAAATGGCATCTATTTCTACTTTTAGTGGAATCTTTTTCTGCTTGTTTCCTTACAGTCCTTGAGTGCTAGGCTTCTCCCTGTTATTGCTTCCACTACCACAGTTCAGTGCTGCTTCCATCTGCTGTCTTGCTCCTACTATATTGAACCATAGCCAATTCTGACCCCAATGTCTGTTGGTCTTTCTACATATCTTAAGCTTCCCTTGGCTTGAAAAATGAATCACTTTGGCTTTTTCTTTGCTTTCTTTTTTTTTGCAAGGCAATGGGGTTAAGTGACTTGCCCAAGGTCACACAGCTAGGTAATTATTAAGTTTTTGAGGCTGGATTTGAATGGTACTCCTAACTCCAAGGTCAGTGCTCTATCCACTGCACCACCTAGCTGCCCCTTTTCTTTGCTTCCTTGATCAGAATTCAGTCTGGCACACTTTGATAGATCTGAGGAGGAAGATCTGATGAAGCTAAGGTAAGACAGCTAGCTTTTGCTCTGTCATCTTAACTTTGTTCACTCTTCCCTCAACCTCTTGCAATATAAAATGTGAGTTATCATCATCTTCACCACCACCACCACTACTATCATTATTATTTTTAATTTATGACCAGTCTTTAAGGACATGACTGGCCTTAAACATGGGTGGAATAAAGAGCCATAGAATAAAGACCAGAGATGCTAGAAACCTCTCCTATTGCTTTCTGTCTCCCCCAGTGAGAAGCAGCAGGGTACAGCAAAAAAAAAAATACTGAGTTTATAGTCATAAAACCAGAGTTTAAAACCCAGTTCTGCTATTTCTACCTGTGTGAACTTGGACAATGAGGAAAAATACTTCATGATAAGATGTTAGTTACTGATAATAGCTTTAAAATATTGATCAATCTCTTATATTCTAATTTTGGATTTCATGAATTGGTTGAGGAAGTTGATCAATATTTGTCCTTCCTTCTCAGGACCACAACATCAGAGAGGTAAAGTCAGAGAATGGATGTTGAGTAAGTTAGAGAAATCACAGAAATATAGCTTTTTTGAACTGGAAGAGATCTTAGATCTTAGTGCCTCAGTGCACTTGTAACAACCAGAACAAGATCATAAGAGCTAGACAGTGTGCAGACAGAACAAGAACCCAAGTCTCCTGAGTTGAGTTGTACTGGCTACTTACAGTGTTAGCAAATTATTTCAAATATATATCTTGTTTTCTCAACTATTCTGTAAATTTCTTGAAAGTGGGTATGGTCATACTCTTCTCTTGTGCCCTATCACAAGCTATCACATACCCCTCTTCAATTAACTGGTTCTTTTCAGAACTTCCATATTAGGGAGAAAACCCAATTTAGTCATGTCTTCATTATATGCTAGTCTACACTCTGAACTCTCTGAACTTCGATCTCCTCATCCCAGTCCTCTTTACCTTCCTTCTCTCTATTGTCTTTCCCATTAAAATGTAAGTTCCTTGAAGCTGGGGGCCTGTTTTTTTTTGCTCATTTTGGGGAGGGGGGGAGTATTCACAGCATTTAGCACAGTGCCTGATATAGAGTAAGAGACTAATAAATGCTTGCTGATCCATAGTCATTTGAAAAATTGTTCCAAATCATTACTTATTAGAGAAATGCAAATTAAAGCATCTCTGAGATACTACCTCACACCTATCAGACTGGCCAATATGACCAGAAAGGGCAATAATCAATGTTGGAAGGGATGTGGGAAATCTGGGACACTGATATATTGTTGATGGGGCTGTGAACTTATCCAACCTTTCTGGAGAGCAATTTGGAATTATGCCCAAAGGGCAACAAAAATGTGCATACCCTTTGATCCAGCAATACCACTACTGGGTCTATACCCTGAAGAGATTATGAAAAAGAGTAAAAATATCACTTGTACAAGAATATTTATAGCAGCCCTGTTTGTGGTAGCAAAAAATTGGAAATTAAGTGAATGTCTATCAATTGGGAAATGGCTTAACAAACTGTGGTATATGTATGTCATGGAACACTATTGTTCTATTAGAAACCAGGAGGGATGGGAATTCAGGGAAGCCTGGAAGGATTTGCATGAACTGATGCTGAGTGAGATGAGCAGAACCAGAGAATCACTGTACACCCTAACAGCAACATGGGGGTGATGATCAACCTTGATGGACTTGCTCATTCCATCAGTGCAACAACCAGGGACAATTTTGGGATATCTGCAATGGAGAATACCATCTGTATCCAGAGAAAGAATTATGGACTTTGAACAAAGACCAAAGACTATTACCTTCAAATTAGAAAAACAAAAAAATCATTATCTTACTATGTAATTTTGCTATCTTATTTTTATTTTTCTTCCTTATGGATATGATTTCTCTGTCATCACATTTAACTGAGAGCAAACTATAACATGAAAACAATATAAAGACTTAACAGAATGCCTTCTGTGGGGGTGGGGGAGGGAAGCAAGAATGGGGGGAAAATTGTAAAACTCAAAATAAATAAAATCTTTCTAAAAAAATAAATTAATAGGGGGCAGCTAGGTGGCGCAGTGGATAGAGCACCAGCCCTGGAGTCAGGAGTACCTGAGTTCAAATCCATCCTCAAACACTTAATAATTACCTAGCTGTGTGGCCTTGTGCAAGCCACTTAACCCCATTGCCTTGCAAAAACTAAAACTAAAATAAACTAAAATAAATAAATGCTTGCTGATGATATGCTACTGAGGGCATTAAATAAATACTTGTAAATGGACAGTTACAATGCTTGTACTAATGAAATTAAATAAAAATTAGACAACATTTCACGACCCAAGATTTGAACTCCTTTCCATTTACTCATGGGACCTTGAGGTAAAAGAAATAAAGTTGTTTTTGCATCTGCCCTTAGGGCCTTTTGTCTTACCAAAGATGACCATTAGTTCAAAGTCTGACTTAAACTACTATTTAGAGACTGAGATCCCATGATCATAGAATCTTGTAGGATTCTAGAACTGGAAGAAACAAGAGAGAGATACTCTCTTGCAGCATGAGGCTTTTCTTTCTTAATTTTTTTCTTCTACCACACCCTCTCCCCTCAATCCAGCCCCTCCTAACCTCAGGAAAACTAAGTCAAACTTTGCTAACAAATATGCATAGTCAAGCAAAACAAAACCCATATTGGCCACATCTCAAAATGACTGTCTCATTTTCTATATTAGTTTATCAACTTTCTATTGAGAGTTGGATCACATTCTTCTTCCTCAATCCTCTGGAATCGTGGTTGATCAGAGTTCTTAAGTTTCTCAAATTTGTTCATTTTTTACAATGTTATTATAGTTTACATTGTTCTCTTGATCCTGCTCATTTCACATTACATTGCTTCATTCAAAACTTGCCAAACTTCTCTGAAACTGTTCTCTGACCATTATTTACAGCTCATTCATATACCATAATTTATTTAGCCATTGTCCAATTGATGGGCATCCTCTTAGTTTACAATCCTTTGCCACTACAAAAAAATCTACTATTAAGATTTTTTGGTATGAGTCTGTGAATATGTAAGCATGTATGTATGCATATATTCATATGGGTTTATATGTGAAAATTATCTCTCTCTCCTTTCTCTGATCTCTTTAGGATTTAGGCATATTAGTGATATTGTTTGATCAAAGGGGCACAGTATAGTATCCTTTCAGGTGTAGTTTCAATTGCCCTCCAGAATGTTTATATCAACAAATACCTTTATCAAACAGGCAGTGTGCCTATTTTCCTGAAGCCACTCTATCATTTTGTGTTTTCTAATAAAAGTGATGCTCCAAAGAGGAATTTTATTTTACTTCTGCTTTTTTTGGAAGGGCAATGGGGTTAAGTGACTTGCCCAAGGTCATACAGCCAGAATACATATAAAGTATTTGTATCTGGATTTGAACTCAGGTCCTCCTGACTCCAGAGTTGGTGCACCACCCAGCAGTTCCCCTAGTTCCTTTTCTGTATCCCATTTCAAGTTTCATTTCCTGGTCATCTCCAGGCTGGAACTTTCACTTTCTCCTTCCTTCCACAGGAATTAGAAGTCCTACTACTAGGATCATGAGCTTTGATAGGTGATCTTCTGCTTTATCTAGCCTTATTCCTGGCGTATTTCCAGTTTCCTGGCCAACTCTAAGGCATACCTCTGAGCCAGTATCCTTCAGCCCTTCCCCTCACTCATTTCCACTTCTAGCTGTCCTTTAAGTGTTTCCTTCACCTACCATGCTTATTTGTTTTTGTAACCTAAAAATCCAGCATTGTGCCTCTTACTTAGTAAATGCTTAGTAAATTGATTTTTCCCCATTTACTTACTTTCCTACTTACCTAATTTCAGTGAACTGATCCCTTCCTTTCTGGTGAACCTGGGACACTAAACATATATGCTATTCATTTTAGTTTACAATTGAACTAAAATTTAGTACTCAATGAAATTGTGTATTATTTTTACTCTCTGATCTTTTGAGCTTTATATGCATTGTCTCCCCAGCTAGACTGTGAGATAGTTTTTTTTTAAAGCTCCCATGGAGCCTAATAAAGCGTAAGGCACATAGCATCATATATGCATTATAGATAATTACTGGATGGAACTGAATTAAAATAAGTTTGTTTCTTTTAGTTGTTTGTTTTTTCTGGTTCTGGGATTCCACTGGATTGGAGAATTACTAGCATGAAAATTCTCTCTACTGATATACGCTCTCTCCCAAATTTCACAGTTGTCTGGAAGAAATAAGAAATTGTTACCTGCCTATGGTAACACAGTTAGTATGTGAACTTAGAAACAGATCTTCCTGATGCTATGGATGCCCTTGTAGTCAATATGGTTCACTGTCTCTACAAAAGGATATATTTGAGAATACACTTGAAACAATTATTCTCTGTTCCTGGTGAGGAACGATTTGTTGGTAATGGCAGCCAAATAACTAGGTCTGTAGTGTTGGGGAGGGGAAAGTCCTCCATACTGTTCCCAAAGATTAGTATCCTTCATTATTACAGAAAATTTTAATTTTAGTCTCCTCCAAAGAGGATTGAGGAATAAGGGAAAGTGTATGGAAATGGTTTTAAATTTTGGTTCCATCTCAGTTGATTAAGATGTATAGGAACAGATAACAGGGGTAATGATATGTTAATCAAATGTAAGGCCTTCTCTAGTCCTGATATCTCTTTATGAGATATGGAAAAAAATTACCTAATAGAATTGTAAAGAGAGCTTGTAATTGGCCATGATCATGCTCCTGGTAACTCTTATAAAACAAAGTTGTTAGCTGTAAATAATAGGCCAAAATTTGCAATAGTGGTAACAAAGTAGAATGTATCCCTTGTCTTCAACAGAGGGAATGGGGGGATGAAGTGAAAGAAATTTTGTTACCTTCTGCCCTTCCCTGACTTACCTGCCACCATACCTCAATTGGGGACCTGTTGTCCTTCAGAGGAACCACATGCACAATAGAATCACTGTATTAAGCAGGGAACAGAGATACTCACTTTACAGAATTTAGGTCAGTAAGAGGCATTAAAGAGCATGAACTTTGTCAGTAGAGAGTCAACTATAAGTTCAAGGGAGAATCAAATTAAAGAGAACAATAAATTCAGTGAGTATTGCATCTGGGCAAACAGCAAGAAGATAATAAAAGGAAAGAAATGACATTGGTTTCCTCTATTACTACAGTTGTGATTTGTCTTGGTCATGTGTATCTCAACAAAAATGCCTCTAAAGTATGAATAATATTTCAGCTTTAAAGGGAAAATGTTGTATAATAACTATTTTTACCAAATCTTTTTAGTAAATTCCTTTACTCCGAGCTAACTCTCCCCTAACTGCTTAAAAGTAAGTGAACCTATGGGGCTTATGAGCTATAATTTCAAGAGAATAGGATCACTTAACACACTTTGAATGTATGAAAGTAGGTTCTTCTCTAAAACTGTCAAATTGGAGACAGCTTCTAGACCAGGTGCTGCATTTATTTAACCATGTGTAACCTATATGTGTGATTTGGGGACTAAGTTGAATTTTAATATTGTATAGGCACAGCCTTGGTCTCCCCCAGGTTAAATGTCCACTGAGATAAAATCTGAAGTCCCAAACTATGAGTTGTTGCTCTGGAAATCATCCCTGATCAAGAATTAAAATATTACCCAGCTTGCAAAGTGTTAATTTCTTCCCACAGACTGCCCATCTGCTTGTGGCCATGTGGAGCGAGCAAAAAAGGATAAACAATGGATTTGTCAGTGTGCTTTGCTCCCCTCCAGTCCAGTCCTAACCATAACAATCTGCTGATAGAAGGAACTGTCTGCATTCCTCCTCAGGACTTCACCTTACATTTTATGAGTTGCTCATAGATAATCTCTTCTTCCTGCCAGCAATTTGTTGAGAGAGGTGAAGGTCCCTCTCCAGTGGAAGAGAGCATTGTGCAATTGGGTCAGCTACCCTCATCAGATACTTCCTATGTTATCCCTCCCACATCCCTACCCCCCAACATAGTGCAAGTTTCCTGGTGGGAATTTACCAGAAATATAACTGCCATTGACTGTTCCTTTAGAGAAGACTTTTTGTTGTGTGATGTCTGGCAGGTCCTATTTACAACAAAAAGGTGAAGTTGGTAAAATTTGATTTCAGTCTTTTCCCCTCTTTCTGCATCTTTTTTTCTATTCCTTTTTAGTGACCTGTAGTCTCAAGGGATACAGGACATTCAGATTTCCCCAGACTTCCCTGACAGGGAGGAAGAATTTGATAAATTTCCTTAAGTTAAGGTTATCAAATATTACCTTGGAAATTTGTATTCAACAAGATGGGCCTACTGAGATCAACACAAGAACCCAAGGAATGGACAACTAATGAAAGAATTTCTGGCACCTCTTGGAGGAATGTTTTTGGTAAAGCAATATTCTCAGTTATCTTCAAGGAATTTTAATTTGAATGGTTTTTTAAGTCACCAGGATCCCAATGTTGATTATTTATGTCCTTTAAAAAAAGTTGATTTTGATAATCCTTCTCACCAATCATAATGGGTGGCTACCTATTTCACCCAAGTGTAAAATCTGCTTATATGGCTTTATCTTCTTTCTTATCTCAGTAAAAACATCATTATTATGGGGAAATTATTTTGATCTCAATTCCATGCCCACATTCTCTTGCCCTTGGCCCATTCTTAATAATTTGCATGTGAAGAATTAATTTGAAATGCAAAAAAAACAGGAAAAGAAGACACAAAGAAGGTAATTGATGAATGTATAAAGTGTTTTCAGATACATGAAATATATTATTTCCTACAATTTAAATGAGTGAATGATTTCTTATATTTCTTTTTATATTCATCATTTTTATGGATAAGTCATTTGATTTCTCTCCTTTCCATCTTTCCTCATCTAAATAAGAACAAAAAATAAAAATAAAACTCTTGGGGCAGCTAGGTAACACAGTGGATAGAACACCAGCCTTGGAGAAGACTTGAATTCAAATCTAGACTTAATAATAATTACCTAGCTATGTGATCTTGGGCTATGTGATCATTGCCTTGCAAAAAACAAAAACAAAAAATAAAACTCTTTCAGCAAACATGGATAGTCAAAGAAGTCAAATTTCCATTTGACTTTGTCTCATTTTGTATCTCTACACACTATTGTTTCTCTGTTGGGAGTTGGGTAGCATGCTTCCTCTTTGGTTCTCTGAAAATGTGGTTGATCATTGAATAGATCAGAGTTCTCTGACCTTTCAAAGTTGTTTTTCTTTTTAAAGTCTCTCTGCATCAGTTCATACATATCTTCCCCATTTTCTCTGAAACCATCCATTTCAACTTTTCTTATAGTACTATAATATACTGTAATTTATTCAGTCATTTCCCAGCAATTTCTTCTTAGTTTCTGTTTTTTTGCCCCTATAAAATAAAGTTCAGGTTTTTTGCTCCTATAAAAAGAACTGCTATAAACATTTTTATACATACAAATGAGTCTTTTTCTTCTTTGCGATATAGAGTATACACAATTTAGTGACTTTTGGGTCTACTTTTGAATTACTTTCCACAGTGACTAGACAATGCATATGAGTACTAATAAATAGTACATTAATATAGCTGGGGTTTTTTTTGGGGGGAGAGGGGCAACCCTTCTAACATTTGTCATTTCCTTCCTAAAGCTAGATGTGAAATGAAAACTCTCAATTGCTTTGATTTCTATCAAAATCTATGAAATTCTGAAGTTATTTAAAAGTAATGTTGTTTAGAGGCAAGAAAATTAGCTTTAAAAAATTAGTTCATTCCAAAAGATCTAATTTTGAAATCCAGGAATGCCCTTTGTTAGTTGAGTAATTTTAGTAAGTCACAGATCTTCTAAATCTCATCTTTTTTATAAAATGGGGATTATATTTTTTTGAGGCAATGAGGATTGTGTGCCCAGAATCACATAGCTAGTAAATGTCTAAGGCCAAGTTTGAACTCAGGTCCTTCTGACTCCAGAGTTGTGCTCTATCCACTACACCACCCAGCTGCTACAGACCGTATATTTGAAATTGTACTGATGGTAATATAAGAACTAAGTATGACTAGACCTTTTTCATTTACAGAGTGCTTTATATTTTTCAAGACAGGGATTGTAGTAGAGACCTAAACCTATGCCTCACTTACATGTCCAGGTGACCCTGGTTCTCAGAGGCAATGCCAACAAAATGCAAGCCTGAAAGATCCAGCAAAACTGGAGAGACTTCAAAGCCAGTTACAAACTTTATCCCCATCATTTTATAATCTTTAAGGGAACATTTATATAGAATTTTAAGATTTGAGAATTATGTGTTATCTTTATAATAATTTTTCCAAATATCAATTATAATATTTATTAAACAGTTACTGAACAAAACAACTCTGTTAAGTCTGAAGGGAGACCAGAAAAACATGAATAAATAATTCCTGACCTCAAGAAACTTCTAGTCTTGTTGGAGAGAACATACATACACACATACACATGAAATACAATGCAACTACACAAGTATACATGAATGTTTATGTGTATATGAGTACATACATGTGTATATACATGTATATGTAAGTACATATATACTGTAATCATTGCTATTTTGTATTTATATGAAAACCAAATTTACCAAATTCAAACCAAATTCATTCATCAAACATATATTACTTATGTGAGGCACTGAATTATATTATGGGAAGAAATAAAGATTTATTAGATATTGTTTGTTCCTGGAAGAATTTTACAATCTTGTAGGAGGGATGAAAGATGCATACCAATAACCATGAGCAGTAGGAACCAAAAGATCTTAGTTTGAATCCTGTCACTACCTTTAAACAGCTCTATGAGTCTGATAAACTCATTTAGTCTTTCAGAGATTCAGTTTTCTCATCTGTAGAAATGAGCTGATAACATTTGCAAGATCTATACCTCATAGACATGCTGTGAGGGAAAAAAAACTGTATAAATCTCAAGCTGCTCAGTAAGTGTTAATTATTATTATTAATATTACAAATTAGAATAAGTAAAAAATAAATACAAAGGTCAACAAATTTATTAGGGGGAAAGGCTATGCATAAGAGAGTTCCAAAGTGTTTATTGGTAATAATAAAATAATATTTGTTCTTCATTTTTGAAGAAGACTATGACATCAAGGAGTTGATGCCATGACAAGTATTGAATAGGATTTGAGTGAGGCAAGGGTCAGCAACCTCCCTTTCCTCTCTGGAGTCATTTGGATCCAGTGGCCAGATATGAATAGAAATGAGTGGAGATAGTCCTGGATGTGAGACAATCAGGGTTAAGAGACTTGCCTAAAGTCACACAGCTAGTAATTATCAGAGACCAAATTTGAACTCAGGTCCTCCTGACTTTAGGGCTGGCACTCTACCCATTGCACCATCTAATTGCCTATTTATCAGTAAGATCTTTGCAGGCAGGAATATACTACAGTCAGGTATAACTGGCATCTGAGAGTCCATTGTTAGATATTTGCTAAAAAAAAATAACAGTAGCCTATATACCTCAGAAACCATTGTGGCTATTTTGTTGAGTGTCTAGAGTTTCAAAAGTCCTAATCATGTAAATAATCTTAAAAATGTGTATTTTTTTCATTTACTAAGCATTTGTCATCATACCCTGTGTTAGTTTATTAACATTGCTTGAGCTCAAAAGGCATGTAGTAGAAGATTCAGGAAGTGGGATCATCATCAAATGCATAATAATAATAATAATAATATTAATAACTGGCACTTAGTGCTTTAAAGTTTGCTAAAATATTTTACATCCATTATCTAATTTGAGCCTTGTAGTATCCCTGTTTGAAGGCAGGGATCATATCTTTTTTCTATCCCTTGTAGCAAAAAACCTTGAGATCCAATACATAGATAAGGTATATTGCAAATTATTCTGGCTCATACTTCATAAGCACTTTTCAATTTCCAAAATACTTTCCTCACAACTCTGGAAAGTAAGTAGCATAAATATCATCTCTGCTTTGCAGATGATAAAATTAAAACTCAGATTATTGTGATTTGTCCAACAATCATACTGTATATGTATGTAATGTAATGCAATCATTGGAGCCAAGATTCTGATCCAGATGTTTTAATTTTCTAAGTCCTGGAAATTTTAGAGAATGCCATGCTGTGTTGAATGAAATGAAATTAATTCAAAGGAAGGATAGATCATCTAGATGAAGTGGTCAGCAAAGGCTTGAGGAGAAAGTAATGGAGTGGGTCTTGAGAGAGGTCTTTCTCTCAAGTGCTTACATAAGTAAGGAGACTCAGGGAAAGAATTCCAGGCAGAGGGAGTAGTATGGACAAAGCTACAATGGTGGAAAAACCCACATTGAATCCAAGACCCACAAAATGGAACAGTTTGACTGGAGTGCAGTGTTTTTTCTTAGAGAAGGCTAAACCTTGATCTTTAATCCAAGAGGAATGGGTAGCCATGGAAGGTTTCAGAGAAAGGGGTGATATATACAAACTAGTATTTTAAGATTAACTGGTTGCAATAGGTAGATTGGGTAGAGGAGAGACCAGATGAAGACAATTGCAATAATTGAGGGTCAAGATTTGCGCTGAGCACAGAGACAAGACAGAGTAAAGCATATTGGGAAGGAAGAATAGTTGTCTTCTGAATGATTACATTTAAGATGTGAAGGAGAAGGGGAGGAATCAGAAAAGATGCCATGTTTGGAACTTGACAGACATGGTGGGGCCATAAGCAGAAACAGGGAATTGGGAAGTAGGGGCAGGTTTTATAGAAAGATAAATAGTTTCATTTTGGATATGTTTAAGTTTGAAGAGCCAACAGGAATCTAGATGGGGATTCAGGTCTGGAATTTGGGTAAGGGGATAGGACTAATAGATGGAAGACTTATTCATAAGGAGGTGATAACTAAAAACACTGAAGATTAACAATAACAATAAAAATAATAAAGTAGCAACAATAACACAAAGATGATGATAATAATAATTGGTGTTTATAGCCTTTTATATCATTACTCTCTCTCCACAATAGTCTTGTGCTGTGCTGTAGGCAAAGTATTATCATCTTAAATTCTTTCTTAAATAGGGAAACCAAGGCACAAAACCTTGAAGAGACTAGTCGCTAGTAGAACTGTATCTTAAAAACAAATCCTCTAATTTAAAAATCAGTATATTTTCCCCACTATTTCACCACTGCCTCTGATGATGTTTTCAGGAGAGTGTTTACTGAGAGAAGAGCAGAGTATTGAAGCCTGTGCCTTTCTTTTTCCTCTCAAAATTCCCATGTAGTATGTAGGTATAGAAACTGAGACCCAGCAAAGTCTCCACAGTTGTTCCCTGGATGATTGTATCTAGGCTGTTCAATGCCCCTTTCTTGACTGGTCTGAGTATTTGAGAAAACTTGTAGTGGCTGCTTCCATTGCCCCCTATCTGCTGTTGACATACAAAATGCCTTAGTAATGAAAATATTTTCATTCTTTAATAATGGTATTTCCTGTCCTTCTTAATCACATTTTTCTCCTTCTTTAAAACAAGCTCCTGTGCAGTTTTTCCTCTTTCCTCCCTTGACTTATTTCTCTGTCATTTATGGGTAAAATGACTTCCTTTAGAATTTATAATCAATTAGAGATGTCTCTAATTGACACACACACTCATATGTAAAATATTTTAAAAATAAATTATTAATTTAAATATCATATGTATATGACACATATACAACATAATGTATGACATATTTAAAAATCAATGATCAAAACAATACATAATACAATTGATTAATCTTATTTAGTAAGTAATTCAAATTAAATCATTTTAACACATAGTAACATTTTCTGTCATTCCCTCCACATCTCCTTTGTTTATTCATTCATTTTCATTCACTTTTCCTTTAATAGTAGGTGATTTGTTTTGTTAATTTTGATTTTTCTGCCTTATTTCATAAATGACTTTCCAGAATTCTTGATATTTCTCCTCTTTGACATTATAATTTCTCATTCTATTACATCAATATACTAAAATACATGCTAATGGCAAAGGAAGGGTATTGATAGGCAATCCCATCAATGTATATATTTCTTCTAGTGACATGGATTCCTTGTGTCCTCCCATTAAGCCATGTCTATTCAATGAGCATCAGGTCTTCCTTGCTTTTTATCTCTGATGATACTAAGAGAGCAGATGGGCTGTCCATCAGTTACTCTTTGTTCTCAACATGTGATCAGGCCATCTTTTTCCATCATACATTTCTTCAATGAAATATTTTGTGTTTTTTCCTCTCCATAAATCCTTATTTTTAATATGTTGTTCATACTTATATACCCTTTTCCATTGTCCTTTGAGTGATCCTAAATATCAATTCTTAGAAGACTGTAGTGTTAAGATGACTCACAGTCCTAAAATATCAGCAAAATTATATTGCTGTTAAAAAGTCCCCAGGATAGGAACCAGGAGCAATGTGTCAAAGTTAAGTTAGGCTTGATGTCAAGAACACCATCATAGCTACTCCAAAGTGTAATGGACTAACTCAAAAATGGTGGGTTCTTCTTCTTTGGAGATATTTAATCAGGAATTAGCCATGAATGTGATTCAGAGGATTTCTTTTATCTATAGGTTGGATGAGACAGCTTCTCCTAGGATCCCTTTCATTTCTCAGGTTCTCTGATTCTGTGTTTATTCTATAAATGCTATTTGTAATGTATTATAATACATTGTATCCTAGATAGAGCTGGAAGGGGGGAGAGAACTGTAACCCCCTTATTCTAGATGAGGAATTAATTATTTAGAGGTAAAATTACTTTTCCAGTGTAATACTGCTGGGTAATCAAGAACAGGAATTAGAACTCAAGCCTTCTAACTCTTTTTTTGTCTTCTAACCATTTATGGCTTCTTACGTAACACTGTCCCCATCCCTTATGTATGAAAATTGAAGTAATCATTGACAAGCTTAATTTTTCTGTAAACAACTAGCACTATTAAAAATGTAATGCACTTGCCATTTTGAATTGGAGTTTAGATTTTTAAAAATGCAAACCAAAATTTAATATTGCTCAGGATGCTTATTGATCTACCAGTTGCTGGTACATAAATCAATAGGTGTGAGGAAAAAAGGAAACAATATACAATTTCTGGTAATTCCAAAGATGTAATCCAAAGAAAGCTAGCTACCTTTCTTAGTACATATTAGCATGCCCAATATTTAATAGAGCAGTAGATAAACCTGCTAAAATCACAAATGTCTCCAATTTAATATATATATTTACTGATTATTCACAATGTTCCCCACATTGAGTTTTATTATTTTTATGGATTTTGGGCAACTTAATGGATTTGCTTGAAATGAACTTGGTTTTAGTCTTGTTTCTGTCACTAACTATACAGTTTTATGCAAATTCTTTAATCTTTCTGTATTCTTCTTATTTTCATCAATAAATTAGAAATAGTATCTGTCTTATAAGGCAGAAAATCCCATACTTGGTAAGACCATACAGAGTAGATATTATATTTTTAATTTGTTTCTATTTCTTAAAAAAGGAAGATAGAAGGAAAAACAAATCAACTGAGCAGATCATCTCTAATCAAATAACATGTATATTTCTCCCCATATCAACCAGTAGACAACAAAAGTATTTATAGTGTGGGAATTTATTGTAGTGGAATAGCTCTGGATCACATAGTATGTGTGAATGGAAGGGAAGTTAAGGTATAAGAAGACTGAAAAGAGTGGTATGACCAGATTATGGAGGGTTGAACAGATTTTTTTCCCTCATTAACTTGCTTTATAGTGTTGGGAAATCATTTAATCTCTCTAAGTTTCTTGACCTATAAAATGAGACTTTACATAAGATCTCTTCTGGTTATAACATTCTGAGACTGGTAATACAAAGTTTACTTATTTGACTCTGTACTAACTAACCTAAGATACTTCAGCCTTTCTTGGATTAAATGACCAGTTGTATGGGTCTCTCTCATCATTGGTGGAGACTGACTACTCCATATCCTACATGCACATGAGGGGCTGGTGGAGTTGATGAGAGTGAGAAGGAGAGAAGAGAGATCTGATATCACAAATATTAATGAATTTTGGATTATCCATTTCATCTCTATCTCTGCAAATCACCAGAAATGAACATAACTGAGAACCTAGTATGTATTGTTGTTACTGGACAGATCTTGTGTTCCCTTTTATGTTCTCCAAGTTCTTTCATTATCCTTTACCAGGTTGGACACTTTTCCCCCTTTTAAATATTAGTTGATCTGTTCAGATGCCTGGTGTGAAGAAGACAATTTCTGGGACAGCTCAGGGACCACTCCAGGGCTTCTGCCCTTTTCTAGATTGGTGGCATTCTCCAAAACCCTATTGTCAGATGTCACACCAAATCTTTGCCCCTAGATCCTTGCCCCACCCCCAACTCCCCAACCTGGGACCCAGGTCAGTACATTCCTTTCCACCTCACTCTTGTGTCAGCACTTCACTCTTCAAGTCGTGAAACAGGTGCAAGGAGATTAGAAACATGGGCTCCCGCAGGGCTGGTTTCTGTGATTGCCAGCTCAGTTTTCATCTTCCTTTTTAACTATTCCTACATGTCAACATTCTGGGGGGCAGGAGGGAGGCAAGGGAGGTATTTTATGCAGTTTTTCTTGCTCAGGAGGATGCAGGTATCATGGAACAGAGACAGGTGAGAAGCTTTTCTGTCTATCTCTTGGATATCTTTCTCTAGCAAAGCTTTCCCACATGATTAGAAAGAAATTTCCTCATTCCCCTCCATCATGTAAATGGGTTTTCCCTCTCTTACCTTCTTTTGTTTATCTTTAATATCAATATGACATGACTAAAGTTAAAATTCTTCCCTGCCATCTAGGGGCACAGGCATGATTAATTAATAAACTCATCATTTAAGTTTTCTTGGCGAGCATTTTTATTCTTCAGGCTAATTGTTAAAATGTGACCATCTGCCTCGATTACAGCTATTACCACTTGAAAGTGTTTGCTGAGCTTGGTTCCCCGTTGTGAAATACAATATTTGTGAAAATTCAAACATATTTTCATTGACCGCAGACCACAATCCAGGCAGAAGCTCAAGCTTAAGTAAAGAAATAAAACAAATAGTGTTTGGATGAAGCTCTCCATGGAGGCTAGTTTGATACAGCTGTGAGGCATGTGCCTTCAGGGAAAGACCCTGAGAAAAACTGTGAAAAAGGTGAAAATTTTCTTCCAAGTGTTTCAATTTTACCATACTATGGTAAACTCTCATAAACTTGCTTCTTGGCTGCCATTTCTTCTCATATTATCTACTTCCTTCATGCAGTCCATTTACTACCCACTGAGGTGTACCACTCAAGCCCATACTTTTTGGCAGTTCTTTAGCAAATAGAATTTATTCCTTCCCATCTTTTACACACTTTCCAAAACTCTGAATTTTCATCATTTTCTCAGTGCCAAAATCAAAATTATCTCAGGAAGTCATCATGGAAGAACTAGAATTCATTGACTAATTCACACCGATATCTAAATAACTGAAAAGTTGATGTTAACATTCCCAGAATTATTTTTTGTTATGCCTGCAAAAATAGTTTTTATTGTGTAATTTCAGGAACTGGAAGTGAGCAGGTATAGGAAATAATATTTCTCAAATCTTATCCTGCAGATCACATGAAGAGAGTCAAAATTTAACTGCAGAAATCCAGATTGTCAATTCATTTAGAGATAGAAGTCATCTTAGAGTGCATATAGATCACTGGTTCTTGAACTGAGGTCCATGACCCTCCTGCCTCTCCTCCCCTAGGATCTAGCACATAGAAGCTTAACAACTGCTAGCTGATTGACTTTAGAGGGTCTGTGAACTTCAATGAGAAAAGCTATATCTTTATTTCAATATAATTACTTCTCTTTATCATCCTATATATTTTATTCATACATTTAAAAACATTTTAACATTATTCACTAGACTGCTACAAGGGCCCAAGATACACAGAAAGTTTAAGAATTCCTGATGAAGCCCAATTCCTATTTCACTGTCAAGCAATTTGGGCTTAGCCCAGCTAAGTGGTACCCAAACTCCTATGCTAAGTCAAGACTTGGGGTTAGAACCTAGGTCTCCTCCTTCCCTGTAAAGTGATTCTTTTCACTATATTAAGCAGCCCTGTGAGAAGCTATGGCTACAGTTTCTGAATCTCGACCAACAACCAATTCTCACATTTCTTCACGTTTACATGACCTTTGTAGGTTAAACCCCAAACTTTCAGTGACTGAATAGTTTCAACTCCATACAACTTTTGGCAGCTTTTTTTTAAGTCCTCCGTCCCCTGAAAATAGATCCTAAGATCTTTTTCTTCTCAAGTCCTGTGGCCAAGTATTATTTTTTAAAGCTGACCATTCCATGAACCCTCCAAGTCAGCTATCAATTATACTTCAGAGAAAGTACAGTCTGTCCAACTACCAACAGGAATGACTTTTTTAGCACTTTTCTCTCCCGGCAGAGGCTGAGCAAAATACACAGCCATCAGATCACTCAGCTTTGATTGTTTCCTAGATAGAAAGATTCCATTCATGACATCAAACCACTTAGTTCAGGTCAAAGTTAAGATATTTTAGAAAACAGGCAATTACTTGAAAAGAGATGCTTTCTCTGCTGTTTCTTGACAATTTTGCCCAAATCCAATGGCAGTAACTTCCAAGTCTAAAACTAGCTCTTAAATCTGTCTAAAATGGAAACTGTACAGGCCCTGGAGATTTTCCATCCACTGCCTCCCCATCTCATTCTGCACCCCCACCTCCAGAGCCCTGAAAACAGATAAGTATTTACTTTAATCTGACTATGGTGAGGTAGGCTGGTGTCTTGCCTAGCAGAGTACCTTGGACATAATAGGCACCTCATTAATTTTTCCTGAATTTAATAGTTAATAGTTAACTGGATTTCAAATCATAGATGTGACTTAGCTCTGCTATTTATCATCTGTACAACCTTAAACAAATCACTTTCTATCTCTGGTCTTTATTTTCCTGATCTACAAAATGAAAGAGCAGAGTGGATGGTTCTCTCAGCTTTAATATCTATTTCCTCATAGCATATTAGTGTATTTTATGTACATTTTAATATTTCACATATTTCTATTATCCAATAGTTCAACCATTTGTTAAATGATTGATTGATTGCCCTTACATAGTTAATGGGAGACAATTAGGCCAACATAAAGCACTTTAAACCAATTGGTATGTAGTTTGGGATTGTGTCTGTGAATAGGTCTCAGTCATCAGGGCATATTAGTTTTTCTTTTAATGATTCTATTTTTAGCTTCCCCTCCCCATCCGAGACTCATATCATCTTATGCCAAGACTATTATTATAGTCTTCTAATTGGTTTCCAACATACAATTAATTACATACACTACTAATAGATCAGTATTTTTTTTAAAAAACCTCCTCTGTTTTGTACATGTTGCCTTCTTTTCATGTCTTTCCTCAAAAATTCTTGTGACTCTAATGCTTGTATTCTAGACTCTAACCTGTCATTCAAGGCTTTAAACAATCTAATTCTAATCTGGCTCCTCAATCTAACTGCTCATTGTACTAATATGCCCATATTCTTCTCCAACCAAACTGGTTACTTCCCTGGTGCCAGAGAACTTGGGTTGTAGATATTCCTACCACCTCACCTTTGCTCAAATTATCCGTTCTACTTGGAATGTTCTCTCTCCACTTTCCAATGGTAAGGCTTATCCTTTCTTCAAAGTTTACTTTAAGCTCATCTTCTCCTCAAAACTTTTACTGATGACTCTAGCTGTCAGTCCCATGTTAGAATCATGTCTAGTCCATGTTGAATGTCTTTTCTCCTGAACTCTATCTCTATTCATTTGACTCTTAAGATCCCTAAAGCATATGTGAGTTGAGACTGTGAGTGTGACTGACTTTCACAGAAGAAGAAATAAAAAAACTGTGGACCTAGGATGACAGGACCTGTCTACCAAAGATGACCGTGTCTGAGTCAATCTGATCATTTTATCATTTTTTCCAATCAATACAAACATCACTGATACTGCTTTTTGGGATTCATGTTGATAATAGTAATAATTTGCCTTTTTTTATATAGTGCCTTGGAAAAAAGAACAAAGCAAGAAAGAGAGCTAAAAAGAAATGAAAGAAGGAAGAAAAAAGAAATAAGCATTTTATATAGTACTTACTATATGACAGACACTTTTAAAAAGTTATTATTTTCTTATTTGATCTTCATAACTACCCTGGGAATTAGGTATTACTATTTTTCCATTTTTACATTTAAGAAAAGTTAGGCAAACAGAAGTTAAATGACTTACAGAAGATCACAGAGCTAGTAAATGTCTCAAGCTAGATCTGAACTCAGATCATCTTGACTACAGTCCCAGCACTCAACCCACTATGCTACCAGTTATCTGCTTTGATTCTATATCACTTTCTTTACAACAACTCTGTGAAATGAGAAGTCTGTTTAGATGGTTAATAAAATGAGAAAATGGTCATATGTAGTGAATTCATACTATCATAGAGAAGAAACCCTGTAATATTTTGTTCCCCAAGGTGACAGGAGCCATGATGATGGTGGTGGTGAAGCTTACATTTGGATAAAGTTTCATAGTTAACAAAGCATTCCTCTGTTATTGGAGGTGCATGCTTGTATTTAGACAAAGAACTTCTATCCTCCAATTCCTTAATCCCAGTCTTAATTTCAAGTCTGCTAATTACTATTTAGGTGACAAAGCACTTAAACTCTTTGGGGCCCAATTTTCTTATTTATAAAATGAGGCAATTAGACTAGATAGTTTCTAAGATCTCTCTGAACTTAAAATCAATCACTCTAGATTTTATCTTCTTGAAGATTGTTCAGTGATCTAGCTAGCCTGAAGGCACAGGGATTCTGATTCATATTCAACATACTAATTTTTCTTCCCAGCTTTGTCTCATCCATAGATTTGAAAAGCATATTATCTATGCCTTTAAGTCATTGATACAAATGCCACACTGCCTAGGAGAAAACAGAGACCTCTGGGGAACTTTATGGTTTTAACCATTCATCTAATTCCAAATCCCCCTATCTATATACTATGTCATCTTCTATACATCTTTCCATCTTTTTCCCCCCCTACAAGAAAAATATCCAATTTTGTCCAATGTCTTGCTAAAATGTAGTTAAATTTTATCTATAACTTTATCTACCTGCCCAAAAGGAAATGAGATTAGCTGGGGATGTCCTATTCCTGATAAATCCATATTATCTCTGGGTGAACTACTTCCTAACAACCCCTTTATAAAATGGTAGAGATGGTCTTTTGCTAGAGGAATTTCTATTTGAGCAAGGTCCTGTTACAAAAGCCCCTACATTTGTACTACATTAAGGCAACTCCCTTACTCCATCTATCCCTACTCCATCTATCAGTATTGCATATAGTATTACTGTCTGTCTAGGAAAAAGGAGTGGGGCAATTTTGTACAATTCCTTATTTGTTCTTAATTGAGGTGGTGAAGATGATGGTGGGGGAAGTGGTTATTGTTATGCCTTTTTCCAGGGAAACTCACAAGTCTTTTATCTTTCGTTCTAGACTTCTTTTCTTCAGTCAATGTAGCTTTGGAATTTATAATTTGGATTTCCCCATAGAACTTTTCAAGTTGGTCCCTCCAATACATTCTTCTAATTAGGTATGTGTATCACTCATTCTGAGGTATTCATTCCCTTTACCCCAATTTTTCCCACAGAATGAGTCTTCCAGGGGATAATTACTCTAGGTTCAAGATCTATTATAGACCCATACTTCTCAAAATTGTGACAGTCTTCACCAGTGGCTTTGCTTTATTCCTATTTTAAAAATTTATTTTATTACCAATTCAGGAAACATAGCATTTCTATAACACAGTACAATAAAAATATTATTTCATATGAAACTGTAAATCTTAATCTTATTCCTTTCAGATATACAACACAATTATCATGTATATTTCTCTTTTTTCTTTTCTTACTTTCATTTATGAGTCAATTGACCCTAACTCATTTCAAAGGCATAGCATGAACAATAGTAACAAAATATTTTTCCCTGAAACCTGGGTTACCCTCTCCCATGATTCTGTATAGCATCAGTGGAAAAGTAGTCACAAATACCAAGCATATTAGTGGAGAGTAAAACACATATGAAACACATGTGTCCAAGGCAACATATCTTTCCCATAGTAAAGTCATGATATTTTTTCACTTCTTTTTTTTTTCTTTAGGTTTTGGCAAGGCAGATGGGGTTAAGTGGCTTGCCCAAGGCCACACAGCTAGGCAATTATTAAGTGTCTGAGACCGGATTTGAACCCAGGTACTCCTGACTCCAGGGCCGGTGCTTTATCCACTATGCCACCTAGCTGCCCTATTTTTTCACTTCTTATGGTGTCTTCATGCAGCTCCTTCTAGGCATAGCATCTTTGTTGGGCCTATGATTTAACCAGATCCTTCTCTCTACTGAGCATGGAATCTCCTATAGTTCTAGTTGTTCTCCTTGAAGATGCTATTTTTGGGGAAGAAGGGGAGGTGGGGAAGGGGATGGGAAAAGAAATTTCCTTTATCTGGAAGAAGGGCAAAGTAAAAGACAAAAAGGAAATTCCCTTTCAAGAATGGAGTTCTTTCTCTAAAGCTGACTTTCTTCTTTACTATTAGGGCTGAGGTCCCAGTAGGGGCATGGAAATTAGTAGTCTGGATTTTGAGAAAGAGTGGACCTGGATATATTGATAAGGGAGTCGTCCACAAAGAGATGATAAGTTGTAACGCTTGTGAACTTGATGAGGTCACCAAGTTAGAGGATGTAGAGAACAGACAAGAGGGTCCAAGACAGAGTTTTGGGGTACACTCACAGTTAGAAGTTAGAATTTGGATGCAGAAGCAATAAGGG
Source organism: Macrotis lagotis (assembly GCF_037893015.1). Taxonomy (NCBI): domain Eukaryota; kingdom Metazoa; phylum Chordata; class Mammalia; order Peramelemorphia; family Peramelidae; genus Macrotis; species Macrotis lagotis. The sequence goes on from NC_133658.1 coordinate 591,003,911, forward strand.
AAACTGTAAAGGTACTATTAGACAGCATCATAAAAAGCCAAAGGAGCACAGTTAGAAAGAGAATTTCATCAATATTGAAATGATACAGAGGTTGAGAAGGATGAAGACTGACAAAAAATTATCAGATTCCAAGCCAGAAGAAAGTGTCTTTTTCTAAGAACTGGCTGGTTTTAAATTAGGAGAGACAGTTATGTAGGTACAAAAGTCCTAAATTATACATATTATAAACTTTGACTAAACAGACTGGGGAAGCTAGGTGGCAAAGTCAAGATTAGTCTTCCTAAGTTCAAAATTGACCTTCAACACTTACTAGCTTGTGTGACCCATGGCCTCAGTTTCCTCATTTGTAAAATTGATTGGAGAAGGAAATGAAAAGCTACTCCAATATCTTTGCCAAGAAAACCCCAAATATGATCACAAAGAGTCAGATGACTGGAAAAAACCCCCAAAATGATTGAATGTCAATAACAGAGTGTGAGGGAAGGTTCTAATGAATTGAAATTTCTTCATTACAGAAGATCAATTTTTTGGTTGCACATCTCACTGTTATATATTTCATAAAATATCTCAGTTACTTGCCAGTCTTAGTTAGTCCTAGCTGTTAAGCTGGGAATCCTAGGATGGGAAGGAAGGGAAGGAAAGGAAAATTATTGTGATCATGTCCAGTTTATTCTGTATATATTGCATTTGTACATAGTTTAAATATTTTCTTCCTTCATTAGACTGTGAACTTCTTGAAAACCTTGCCTTTCTTTATATCTCCAAATACTTAACAGTACCCAACATATAGTAGGTGCTTTATTAAGCATTTTATTAAATGCTTTTTGACTGACTTATTGAGAGGACCTAAAGTTTGCATAAATGAGGACTCAGATGCTTTTGACACTGGTGAGCATTTTTGGGTGTGTTGAAGATTGATGTTGGTTCACAATTGAATTACTGAGTGCGTTAGTAGTAAGTGTAGAATGGCTATTGAATGAGAGAAGTAAAAATGTGAATGCAAAGTAGTAATTGAGTTGGGAAGTAGTGAATAGAGTGACAAGGAGATGAGTTCAAATGCTACTTGGATACTGACAAACTTTGACCTAGATAAATATCATTGATTGAGCTGAGTCAAGTTTTCTCATCAGTAAAAAGGACATAATAATAGTGTCTACCTCACAAGGTTATTGTGAGAATCAAATGAAATATTTTGCCAAAGTGTAATCTATTATTGAAAGGGAGCAGAAGTAGAAGATTAGAAAGTGAGTGTGAAGGAAGAAGGGAATCCCTTAGCACTATATCTGTTTGCAGGGATAGAGAAACGAAAACTCCTTGAGGTCAATAGTGTTTTGTTTTGTATTGTATTTATATTACCAGAGTCTAGCACAGTGTCTAGCACAGAGTAGATGTGTAACAAATATTATTTATTGGTTGATAGTTTTATGTGTGAAGACTAGATTCTAGGACCAAGTGAATATCTCCTACTATGTAGCTGGCTAGAGACATGTGTGACCCTGAATCTTAGTAATGATCCCCCTTAGAAGGATAGTGATGAAAAACTTTAACAAAGGTTGACATCTAAAAGCTCAGTCTTGTCATGGGGGGAAAAAAGTTGGCTAGGGAGAAGCAGACCCTGAGCTCAGATGTCAGTATAATTCATGGCAAATGGTGAAGGACAGATGAGCATATGTGAGTGAGCCTGGGACAATATAAAACAATATTTTTTAATAATTGAAATTTTATTTGTTTACTAAAGAACTCAGAGGACCTGATCTGAGAATGAAGATGGAGAAGCTGACAAAGCATTATCTCCGAACACAGCCTAGAGATGTAGAATTTTAAAAATCTAAGTTCTTGATATTAGCTTATTTTTTGGTGATTGTATCTCTTTCTGATAAAAGGAGAGTATGGAAATGAAAGTTGCTTGGTTAATTACAATTATTCTAGTTAGTTCTTATTATACTCATTTTTCCAAGATTTGTTCGATTCCTGGAGGAGATGGAAACAAATTTGGGTGGTGGATTGCTTTATTACAATCATGGAAAATGCTCAAGGACCTAGGAATTGTCCAGGAACATAGAGTATGTAAGGACATAAGGACATAAAATTCATAAGGACAATTGCCAATCTAGTCTGGGTAATTCAAGGAAAAAAAGAATTGTGTATGTCCCTTCCCCCCTTTTGGACTGAATTATCTTGACAGGCTGTCTAGACCATCCTGGGTCAGCTAATAATTGGGTAGTCTCCAGTTTCACTTGCACTCCATTGAGTTTGGAAAAATGCCTGACACCTCTCCTTAGTCTCTCTTCCTTCCCCTCCCTACTTCGCCATACCAAGGGAGCTGGGCAGGCCAGTCCCTGCATGGCTTCCTCCATTTTATTTATTCTCTTGTATCCACAGCATCAATTTAAAAAAAAATTAGTTATTTTGCCAACTATATGCAAAGATGGTTTTCAACATTCATTTTTGGTAAGATTTTAAGTTCCACATTTTTTCTTTTTTCCTCAATCCCCTTCCCCCTCCCCTTGATAGCAAGTTATCTGACATATATAATTATGTAGAACATATTTCCCTATGGGTCATGTTGTGAAAGAAGAATCAGAACAAAAGGGAAAATACCATGAGAGGAAAAAACAGAAATCATGAAACAAATTTTAAAAATTGAAAATATTATGCTTTGGTATGCAATCGGGCTACATAGTTTTTTCTCTGAATGTAGATGACATTTTCCATCACAAGTCTTTTAGAATTGTCTTTGATCATTGTACTACTGAGAAGAGCAAGTTCATTATAATTGATCACCACATAATGTTGCTGTTAATGTGTGCACTTCTTCTGGTTCTACTCACTTCACTCAGCATCAGTTCATGCAGTTCTTTCTAGGCTTTTTTGAAATCTGGCTGTCCATGATTGCTTTCAGGCCAATAATACTCTATCACATTAAAAAACTACAATTTGTTCAGTCATTCCTCAATTTATGGGCATCCCCTCATTTTCCAGTTCTTTGCCACTACAAAAAAGAATGCTAAATATTTTTTGTACACGTGTTTTTTTCTTTCTTATTATCTCTTTGGGATACAGACCTAGTAGTGGTATTGTAGGATCAAAGGGTATGCACAGATTTATTGCCCTTTGGGTATAGTTACAAATTGCCCTGCTGAAAGTTTGGATCAGTTTATAACTCCACCAATAATGTATTAGTGCCCCAGTTTCCCACATTACTCTAACATTGCTCATTTTACTTTTTTTTTGTCATAATGGACAAGGTAGTACTTTGGCTTCTTATATCCCTTATGATCTAAGACTTAGATCATAAAAGGAAATCAAACAGAGCAGTTGTTAGTTACAGTGGCTGAACTTAGAGCTCCAAGTTTGTTTTCTTTTGCCCCACCAGTGGGAGAGGAGATACTAAACTGAGGTCAGATATGTATATGGAAGCTAATCACCATACTTGTCAATGAAACAAATTATCATCTGATGATCAGTATGGATGACAAACTCTTGGATGAGAAGTCAAGGAGTTTATTGGATAAATCTTGGCTATGACACAACCCAACAATTCCTCCAAGAAGTTTCATCAAATGTTCCATATGATGCTTCAAGTCTGAAGATAGATCTCAGGACATTGGATAGGAGGGGGATTATTTCTTCCTGTTCTACACTTCCACCTTTCATTCTAGTCAGGCTATCTTTTGTTTTTAATTTTTATTTAAGGCAGTGGGGTTAAGTTACTTGCCTAAGATCACACAGCTAGGTAATTATTAAGTTATATGAGACCAGATTTAATCCCCTGACTCCTGGGCCAATTTTCTATCCACTGAACCACCTAGCTGCCCCAGGCTATCTTTTCAGTGGAAAATGCCATGCATTGCCCTACTCTGTACCTTTGCTCACACTGTTTCTTCCTTCTCCTCATCCAAATTCTACTCATTTTTCATATCTTAGATGAAATACCACCTGCTCCATGAAGTCCTCCCAGATCCTTTAGCATTCAATGACGAGAACACTGGCTTTGGAGTCAGGGGAACTGGTTTCAAAAATCCCACCTTTGACACTACAAAACCTCAGGTCAGTCAGTCCATCATCTTGCATTTATTAAGCATCTACTATTCACCAGGCATTGTGCATACTCATCACTGAGGATGCAAAGAGAGGTAAAAGACAATTCCTGCCCCTAAGGAATTCATATTATCATGGAGGAGGCAACATGGAAACAAATATGCACAAACAACCTATAGACAGGTTGGAGATAATCAACAGAGGGATGACTCTTTCGAGAAAGCAGACAAAAGTGGCGGGTAGGTGGCACAATGGATAAAGCACCGGCTCTGGAGTCAGGAGTACCTGGGTCCAAATCTGGTCTCAGACACTTAATAATGACCTAGTTTTGTGGCCTTGGGCAAGCCACTTAACCCCATTGCCTAGCAAAAACCTAAACAACAACAACAACAAAAAAGAAAGCAGACAAAAGTTAAGAAAAGTCTTTTTGCAAAAGATGGAACCTCAGCTGAGACTTGAAGAAAACCAAGAGATTAGGAAGGAGAGATGAGGAGGGAGAAAGTTCCATATATAGAGGTAAACCAATGAAAATACCAAGAGGCAAGAAATAGAGTGCTGAAGAGTACAGAAAGGGGAGGGAGGTGTGCTTATGTGTGAGAAGAGAAGGGACTAGGTGATGGAGGATTTTTAAATGTCAAATAGAATATATTAGATTCACTTAGCCTTTATAGGCCTCAGTTTCTGATAATAAGGTATCTGGACTTGATGACTTTTGAGGTCCCTTCTATAACTTTAGTCAGAATAATACAATTTAGCATTCTGTCCTACACTGGCTTACTTTGATATCTATTTTTGTGTGTGTGATGGTTCCATGAGTATATTGTAAACTCTTTAGGAGCAAGGACCATATCTACTTGTCTTAGATTCTCCATAATGCTTAACACAGTCTTCTGTACGTGGCAATGCTTAATCAATATTTTCTGAGTAATTGAATAGATCTATATATTTAGAAATCATTCAATTTTTAAAGAACATTTTTTCCATTCTTCTCACTTCTTCTCAGGAGGTATATCTGATATACTCTAGTCCAACACATAACTTAATAGTGAATCTGCTCCAAAACAAGACCAAATGGTTGCCCAGACATTGCTGAACAACCCTAGTGAGGGGGAACCCACTAAATCCTGAGGCAACCCTTTTCACACTGGGATTATTCCTAACTTCCCTGAAACAAACCTCTAACAATCACAGATTCATTGATTTGCAAATGCAGGACTTTGGAAGTCATTTAGTCTAGCCCTTTCATTTTTCAGAAAAAGAAGATGCATGACTTGTCCAAGGCCCCCAGGTAGAAAGTGGCAAAACTGGAATTTTAACTCATTCTCTCTGATTCTATATAATCATCTTTTCTGCTGCATTTTATTACAAAAAAGTAAAAACAAGACGGTCCCTGACTTTCTCTACCATCTCTTGAGGAGATAATAGTTTTCTGGGTGAGAGAAGACATACAGAAATAAAGCAGTTCTAGAAATTACTGAATAAGCAATATTTGAGTTTAAGAGACTAAAGAAAACCTTTATAGAGATATTCTCATTGTAACTAAAAATTCTTGGAAAAGGATTCGTATCTTGATGGTTCAGGTCAAGGGAGAAGGCACAGAAGGAAAGCAAAGGGAGTCTTTGTAAGACAAAGGATGGTGTCACTCTACTTGGGGCGAATGCTTAATGTTTTTAAGATCGAATTTTGTCTTTTTTTATTTATATAGCTCTTTCAGGGCCCCAAAGGATTCATTGTTCACAGTAGATACTTCACAAGTGTTTGTTGAACTGAAAATACTAGAGGATATAGCTAAAGAGGTAGATTAAAGCCAAGTGGTGGAGGGTAAGAGTTTGGGTCTCCATAGATAAGGGTATAGGTAACTAATTTTTATACATGAATGTATTACTGTGTTATTTAAAAAAAACTGTGAATGTGAGGAATACAGAGAAATATGGAGGGACTAATATGAAAAGAATCAAAATTAATGACAAAAAGAGACAAGAAAATAATATGCACATTGACTACATACAGTAATGAAAATAGAATTATAACCAAACATAATTAAAATTGAATATTGTAAAATTACAAAGAAATGTAATTTTTATCCCAAACAAGATATATGAGAAGACATCTTCTTTCCCCCCATCCTCCCTACCAATCCTTTGCAGAATGGGGAATACAATCTAAATTACAAATACAATCTAAAATACAATGACAATACAATCTAAATTAATCTACTTATTCTGTGCTAAAGAACTTTTTAAAAAAATCGATCTAGAAAAAATAACAATAAAATTCATCTGGAGGAGCAAAAAGGTCAAGAATATAAAGGAAATTAATGAAAAAAAAAACTCAGGAAAGACAGGAGCCTAATAGTTGTTGTCATAAAGACAGCTGTGAGTGGCACAGAAGATACAATGGCAGATCTGGAATCAGTAAGACCTGAGTTCAAATTTGACCTCAGACATTTATTAACTATGTGACCCTGTGCAAATAATTTAACCCTCTTTGACACAATCAATCAATCTATAAAATGAACTGGAGAAGGATATGGAAAGCCATTCTAGTATCTTCCATTCTACAAAGTTGTAATTGTCAAAACAATTTGATTTTGGGTAAGAAAAAGAGAGGATGAGCAGTAAAATAGTTTAGGTACTAAATATTTACAAGTAAATGAGAACTAGAGTTTGAATAATCTTAGCTCTTGGTGCAAGAACTCACTATTTAACAAAAAAAGAATAAGGGCAATATTTTACACCATGTATCAAGATAAGCTTAAAATGGATAGATGGGTAAGACATAAAGAATGACATCATAAGAAAATTAATGGAACATGGAAGAAATTGCCTGTTAGGTCTAAGATTAAGGGACAAATTTGTGATCAAGCAAGAGAAACAAAACTCATTTAGGTAAAATTAAAAGAAAAGTAGGAAACTGGGAAAAACCCTTGCAATTTGCTTTTGATAAAGGTTTCATTTTTAAACTATATAGGGAACTGAGTCAAATTTACTAAAAATCTCTTCAATTGATAAATGATCAAAGGTTGTGAATAGGTAGTTTTCACAGGAATAGATCTAATAAAAATGCTACAAATCACTGTTATAGAAATATGAATTAGAACAATTCTTAAGTACCACCTCATATTTATCAGATTAAGTTGACAAAAAAAGGAATTTTATAAATGTTGGAGCAGTTGTATAAAACAGTTACTTTAATATACTATTTTATAAAAAAATTATTTAAGGCAATGGGATTAAATACCTTGACCAAAGTTACACAACTAGGTAATTATTAAGTATCTGACGTCAAATTTGAACTCAGGTCCTGCTCCACCTAGATAGCCTTTTAATATACTCCTTATGAAGCTGTTAACTTGTTCAATCATTCTGGAAAATAGCTCAGACAGCTTTTAAACTATAGATACTATTTGATCCAGTATTATCTCTATTAGGTCTATGCTTCAAAGGGAACAAAAAAGAAAGAAAAGAATCCACATGTACAAAATTACAACAGCTCTTTTTGTGACAAAGAATTGGAAACTGATTAGATATGTGTCAAATTAAGAAATGACTGAACAAATTATAATCTGTTTTAATTTATTGAAAATGGTAGAATACTATTGTGTTATAAGAAATGATGAAGGGGTTGTTTTCATGAAAATTAAGAAGAATTGTAATGCAAAATGAAGTAGGCAAAGCCAAGAGAATAACTGATATAATATCAACAGTATTAAAAAGACAATCAACTCTAAAGACTTAGGAACTTTGCTCAACATAATAACCACCTATAATTCCAAGAAGTTCATGATGAAACATCCCCCTCCAAATAGAGAATTGATGGACTAAAGCACAGATCAGAGTATATTTTTCCTCCCTTCCCCCTTCCCTCCTTCCTTCCCTCCCTCCCTCCCTCCCTCCCTCCCTCCCTCCCTCCTTCCTTCCTTCCTTCCTTCCTTCCTTCCTTCCTTCCTTCCTTCCTTCCTTCCTTCCTTCCTTCCTTCCTTCCTTCCTTCCTCCCTTCCTTCCTCCCTTCTTTCCTTCCTTCCTTTTTTCTTCCCTCCTTTCATCCCTCTTCCTTCCAAATCACTCCAGTATTTTTACCAAGAAAATCCCTAATGAAGTCACAAATTTTAGTCACAAGACTAAAATGTCTGAACAACAATATTTGGTTAGTCATTAATTGAGTTATTGTATTAAAGAATTTAGAGTTTAGAGATAATCTAATTCGAACTCCTCATTTGATAGGGAAGGAAACTTGGGCATAGAGAGATGAAGAGACACAATGTTATACTGTCAGTATCAGAGCTGGGGTTTGAATTCAGTGCTTCTGATTCTAGATTCTGTCCTTTCCTCTGCATCTTTGAGTAGAACTTCAAAATCCAAAAGTCAAGGAAAGGGACTTGTCCCACATAAGTTCTAATAGATCACAAATTCTGTAACTTTTAATTTCTGAGTAAGCAATCATTTTATTAATAAAAAGGAATGGTCATTTGTCCATCTTTTTTGGATGCAAGATGATTCATGGTGAACTCACAGTTTATATATGAAAAGGGCATGCATCTGACTGTGGAAATCAATTCTGATGAGTTAACAAGTAATGAGAGAATAAATATTATAATAAGAGATGGGATTTTCCAATGGGGGTCTTGAGATACATGACATTCAATTCCCAATCATAGTCATTGTTTTATCAATATCTATGTAACCCATCTGTCAAAAGGGAGAATCCGCATTTTCCCAGATCTCTGTTTGAGACAACATAGTGAACAGGAACCTATCAATTCACCTAAACTTAGAATTCATTTACTTTCTTTCTTTTCTTTTTTTTCTTTTGAGGTTTTTGCAAGGCAAATGGGATTAAGTGCCTTGCCCAAGGTCACAAAGCTAGGTAATTATTAAGTGTCTGAGGCCAGATTTCATTTACTTTCAATGATTAGATCCTAGCTTTCCTGGCTGGCTAAGTCTTTACCCAAGATTCCCCATAGTGGTTGATTTCTGGATGAGGAAGTGGAAAAGGGGAAAATATCTTGGTCTTAATTCAATAATTTGTTATGAATATTTGAAATTTTTGTGAAATTAGTATGTGAAATAATTCTTTATTAAACTGTGAAAGAAATCATCAATTGGCATATTTTCATAGTTATTAAGTTGATTTATTTTAAAATGGCAATGAAATTCAATTCAACAGTGCAGATTCCATGGAACCTGAGGGAAGTGATCTGAGAGGAGGATGACAAGGTCTGAATGAAACATCTAAGAGCTGTACTCTAGCAAATGTTAAACCACAGTGCAAGTGGTATAATGGAAAAATTAATGGATTTGAAAACAGAGGACTCAAGATGCCGGGTTGACTATTCCACTGTGAGAATGAAATGACTCATCCTTCTCTGGTCTAAGGTTCCTTTTCTGAAAAGGCAGGGATTGAACTAAAAAAGGCCTTTAAAACTCCCTTCTAATACTAAGATCCTATGATTTTAAAACTAAATAATAGAGCCATACTGAAAGCTTGTCCTCACTTCATAACATAGTTAGAAAGAGAAGAAATTTAAAAATATTATTATTGGTGTACATTCTATTGCCTGGAGTATCTTCACTTGCTTAAGAATGTAATGAAGTTGTTCTAGAGAAGTTGTTATTTTCAAAGGCAACAAGAATTTTTCTTCATCCTAGTTACTGAATGATCAATCAGAATTCACTTCAGGATTAGGGGGGTAATTTTTGGTCACCCCTCTGTTTTGGTGAATAACAATAATCATTAATAATAATAATAATAATAATAGTTCATATTTAGATAATGAGAGTTAGCTGTGATACAGTTAATAGAAATCTGACTTCAGAATTAGAAATGTCACATCCTGTTTGGAAGACCATGTTACTTTTAGTTTTTTAGGGAACATTCCAAGAGTAACTTTCTAAGAGTAACTGGAACACTGACCTACATTGGTAGAGGCATTTTCCCAACCTGGGAGTTCTTCATTTCAATAAGATCTCAGGTCAAGTCCCTAGGGCTATAAGGTTTGCAAAGTGCTTAACTTACACATTATCTTATTTTATCCTCACACTAACTCTGTGAGGTGAGTACTAATAATATACATTTTCCAGTTGAAGAAAAAGAGTCCATTAATAGATAGAGGGCTCAGGTATCCATAATCAGGCAAAGAAAAGTAAGAAACTCCTAGCCTAACACAAATATCTGTGTTGTTTTGTAACAGAATATAATATGGTCTGAATTATATGGCTATTAGTTCTCTTTTGATTTTACTAGAGTAATAATAATAATAACTTGGACTCATATAGTGCATTGAGATGTGTGAAGGAAGTACTATTCAAATAGTATTTCTTTTTATCATTCACTTTTCTTGAAGAGCTAGAGAGTCAAAGGGATGGAGAATATTCCCTTTCTGTCAGTCAGAGCAAGGTTTATAGACCCTTTACAATTCAATTCACTGTAGTGGGGAATTTTCTGGCTATAACATGCTCATCACTCCCTCCCAGGTTATTCCCCAGATATATCCATTCTGGCATATTCACAGGCTCTGGGTTGAATGGAAGAATATGACTAACTTACTGTGGACTAGAGGAAAAAGAAAGACACATTCCAAAGGACACATTTCTTTCTTGATACCAAACTTTCTCAAGGAGTTTACCTCAGTTAGATTTCAGTTGAAGAGTTAAAGATATTTCAGTCTACAATGTAGAGGTTTTTTTAAAAAAAATTCTCTTGCAGTATGTTTCTAATTTACGATTGAAAAAATATTTCCATTGTGCCACATATATGGTAACCTAAAACCGAAATGAAAGGCTCCAAATTAGGGCTGGCTAGAATGGTTTGAATTAAACTCAGGTAGTGGTGAGGACAGCGGTATCTGTGAGCTATGGCTATAAAATTGTTGGGCCAAAAGGCAGGTTAAAACTTTGAAATCCTTACCTGCCAAAACTTGAGCAAAACCTTCTTTCTTAACTAAAAATTTACCAATAGTGATTTTGGAATCTAATCACAAATACCTATTTTTTTAACTTTCCCAGGAATGGGAACTGATGGCAGGAACGTGTGTGTGTGTGTGTGTGTGTGTGTGTGTGTGTGTGTGTGTGTGTGTAGCAGTTTACCAACCCATTGCTGGAATTGCCCTGAAAGCAGTGGTCTGGGCTCCAGCTATTACAAGGGCTTATATAATCAGCATCATTTCTCACAAAACTCCTCTTATCTAGCTGGTAACAGAGGCTACAGTGTTGGCCATGGAGTCAGGAAGACCTGAGTTAAAATTCTACCTCAGATATTTTTACTGTTTGTAACCCAGTCAGGTCCCTTACCTTCTCAGATTTAAATTCCTCAATTGTAAAATGAAACTAATGATGATACCTACAATACAGGGAGGTTCAAATGAAAACCTATATAAAGCACTCTGTAAACCTTAAAGGACTATATAAATACTAGCTCTATTATTACTGTTTCATCAGTATTCACAAGAAGTAGAATGTCCACGGACAAAAGAGATAACCAACTCAATGAGGAGGTAGTGTGGAGTATGTTTATAAGGAATATACCCCCACACTTTCTTCTTTAGTCACACCAATGGCCAGCCTGTGGGGTCCCTATTCAATGAAGTAAGGTTCCTTTATGGTTGCCTGACTGACTTGAATAAGGTAGAATAGGGATTAAGAATTAAAATAATCTTTTTTGACAATTAGGGCTGAAACAAAAAAAATAGATTTTTAGGTTAATTCTCAATTTTTCAAATAATCCCTTGCATCAATTTTTTTATCTAATTGTTCACTTCAGTGTCACTAAAAGTTGCATGCTAGACACAAAGCTATTTTTCCAGATGAGGTAGGGAAAGATAGAGAGATAAAATGGAATTTCATAGGATCAATGCTTTGGGGAACTTTCTGAGGTGATAAATGTGGATTCTTCAAGGTCTAGATTAGAGTTTTAGCTACTAACTGGTATTAAGGAAAAGAGCCATAAAATATAGTGATAAACAAGATGCTCTTTGTTTTCTTTTGGTGGCAACTAGGGTTAAGTAACTTGCCCAGGAATACACAGTTAGTCAGTTTGTGAGGATCTGAACTCAGGTTGTACTGATTCTAGGGCTATTGCTCTATTCACGTAGCCACTTAACTTTCTTTAAATCAACTTGGAAAAAGAAATTAAGTTGAGGGTGGGGAGGCACCCATAGAGACCTCAGATTTTAGGAGAGAAGTTCAGGAGATAAAGACCTTAGAGTTTCAATGCATAGAAATCTTGAGACACCAAGGGAACACTTCTAGGGAGACTGCTGTTAAGGGAAGGAACAGGGTAGTATGAAACCTGGGAGAAAGAAGATATTCAGTGGCTAGTTTCAAGTTGAAATTAATTATCCTTGCTAACTAGGTGCAAGAATTCATTGTTTTTATCTGCTGAAGAATTACAAATATTTTCAAATATTTTTAAATTTACAAATATTTTGAGTGCCCTGAGGCAAACGCTAGGCTACACTACCTTAGTTACAACTTAGTTGCAGTTTAGTTACAACTCTAGTCGAAAGGTCTATTTACTATTTATGTTATATTGAGCCACATAACTTAACCTCTCTGAGATTCAGATTTTAGGTATTGAATTCCACTATATCTAAAGATTCCTTCTAGTTCCAAATATATGACCACATTTTAGATAAAAGAGAGAAAACATCATTTAGTCCTTTTCAAAGCATACTATTCTCAACCTTACAGTCTTCAATTTCAAAATCTTTTAATATCATTTCTTATGTCAAAAATCTTCTTCTCCAAACTCATTAGAAATTTATAACCTAGAGTGAGAATGCACCCTCATTGAAGTGTGGGCATGTTGGGAGATATTCAGGATCTTTCAGTACTGTATGAGCATGTAAACATTTACTCTTGAGTTTGAGACTAAGGGTGCAGATCTCTCCTTCTGTACAGATATTACCATAGATACTTGTCTAAAGGACTCTACCTACAGGTGCACAGACATTCCTACACTGTTATGAATTCCTATTGTTTGGACCTTGAAAGGTTTTGCAAAAAAACTGACATCCTTTAGTGGTATGGAGAGAGAAATCTTTCCTTGGGACCAACTGAGTTCTCCCTGGATCAGTTACCATACATCCAGTGTCCTAGATCTGAAAGCAGCGCTCAAATTCAACCCTCCACTATCAATTATGGACCTTCCTCTGTAACACACAAAAATTCTTAGTTGCTCATAGGAAAAATAAGGGCCATTATTTAATTTAATTTAAAGAATTCTTTCCTCATAATAGGATGTATCCCAGGATTCAAGTGAAATATTTTCTTATATTTTATTTCATTGTTATTATTTGCAACTTTCATGACTGTGGTCATGTTGTATTCTTGCTTTTGTCATTTATTCATCTCTTGATGGTGTAGATTTCCATACCTGGTTCACCTTTTCCCTCTTTTGTCTGCTTTTTGATAGCTCTCTCAGTGACTTTGACTTTCATGCTGGTGAGTCGTTGGACCAAGTCTAGTTGGACCAAGTCCAACTAGAATAAGCTATCTTCTTGTGTAGTCACACCAAGGATACACCATCATACAACCTATTTTTATTTTTCCAGGGTTTTGAATTGTCTTGTTTTTTTTCCCCCGACAGTTTTTGGCTATTGTTCAGTTATGACTCTGTAACTTCATTTTGGATTTTCTTGGCAAAGATATTGTAGTGGTCTGCCATTTCCCAGTTCATTTTACAGATGAAGAACAGAAGCAAACAGGGTTAAATGACTTGCCTAGGGTCACACAGCTAATAAGTGAGATCAAATTTGAACTCAGATAAGTCTTCTTGACTCCAGACCCAGCACTCCATTTACTGTGTTACATAGTTGCTTTTTTTTTTAGATTTTTTCATGGCAATGGGGTTAAGTGGCTTGCCCAGGGCCACACAGCTAGGTAATTATTAAGTGTCTGAGGTTGGATTTGAACTCAGGTACTCCTGACTCCAGGGCTGGTGCTCTATCCACTGTGCCACCTAGCTGCCCCTACATAGTTGCTTCTTGCTGGTGGTTGCCTAACAGTAAACTCTTCTATTTACTTAAATCCATAGAGCATCTTATTTCTTCATCTTTCCTGGTTTCGCCAATCTCTTTAATTTTTGCTTCATCCACATTATTAGAATCCTTTTTACTTGGCTACAACTGCCTTCCATTCAAATATGGATCCTATGACTACTTCAGTACCATCCTGACAGCTAACTTAAGCTCAGCAGTCCTCAAACTTTCAGTATACCTAATATACCAATATTCAACCCTTAAATGGTGTTTTCCACCCTTTTTTGGCTCTAGGTAATTAAGTATTACCAGAGAAAGGTGTAGAATGACAGCAAGTTCACTCTGAATTTTTTTGATTTCACCTTGATGGGCCCTTTATTTCTTCTTGACATTAAAAAAATTATTTCTTATTCCTTCCCTAGGATACTCTCCACAATGGCTATTCCAAACTCTTTCCACTCTCATCAAACACCCTTTCTCAAATTCCTGAGGTTAATATCAGCAGATATCCTTGGTCTGCTACTTTACTGAGAAGACACTATCTAACATGAGCTTCCTCCTTTACCCTGTTCTAAACCATTAAATATTCATCTCTCTAGTCTTCATCTTTCTTTGTGGTCTCAGAAGAAAAAAGGAGCCATTTATTAAGTTCAATACTTTCATCTTTTTATCTTTTCCTTTCTTTCTATTGTCCCCTCCTCATTTCTGCATTTTAAGTATCCCCTTCTCAATTTATTCCTTTTGCTTGCAAACCTTATTTTATTTTCTCTACCCTGAAATAGCTTCCACTTCACTGTGATGACCTGTTCCATCTCTACTCTTACTTATTGTACTCTTTTTTCCTTTCAATGGCATTTTTTCTCACACTGCTAAAATTTATAGAGTGGTCTTCATCTGCTTTGTATGTTTTCTTACCTCTCATTTTTTAAGCCCCAGATATCTGACTTCTGTCTCAACCACTCTTACTAAAACTGTTCTCTTGAAGGTCACTAGTGACGTCCTAATTACCCAACCTACTGACTTCTTTTGTATCATCATCATCCTTGAACTTTCCAATGAATTTGACGCAGGTGACCACTATTGATTCTCTCCAATTTCTTTCCATTTTTACTATTAATTTAGTAGTTTGGGATCTTATCACTTCATAGTTAAACTATTATAATAGTCACTTAATTTTTCTCCCTATCTCCAATCTCTCTTTCTCCTTCAGTCTACATTGCATATAGTCTCTAGATTAATTTTACTAAGACATTATTTTCACATATCATACTCCTACTGCCTGTAGAATTAAAATTCAAACTCTTTAGTTTGACATTTAAGAACTAACTTACCAGGCTTATTTTTCATTATTCTTCTGTACATATATATCACCTGCTCCATCCAGGTCAACCTCTTCCCAATCTCCTGCATATATCATACATAGCATTACTTCTGTGTTTGTTTTACTCAAACTTGTTTCCCTTTTGAACTTTTACATATCCTTAAAATTTTAATTTCCAACTTCATGAAGTCAATCCTTACTGTTTCATTAAGCACTGATCTCTTCCTCTCCTGACCTTCAAAACAAAACAAAACAAAACTTTATTGGTGGTGTGACCTGAGACTCAAAGCCCACTTTCTCAAGACTGTCTTCTTGAGTAGAGATTGATTACACCATGTTTCCATACTGCCTAGAGGAATGAAGTTGCTAAGAGCCTGAGCAAAAAGTGATCTTCTGATCTTCTGACTTTTTTTTTCAAGAAAACTAGAAGTTTCAAAATCTCTTTATAGAAAGGTTCCTTCTCAAAGAAGTTGACTTGAAGGAACTGGCACTTCTAGTATGTCCATATCTCCAACTTTCTATATCAGAGACTTAGGGAAATTTCTCCTTGGGTGTGAATTGGATCCATCTAGTCTGTCTGCCTCTTCCTCTCATCTCACTCAAGTGGGAGTGCTCATTTGCTCTCTATATTGTATGCTATATTCTCATCTGTATGCCTTCCCCGATTTTTATTTGTTACCATCTTATATTAATATTTTTATTTTCTATGTGTTTTCATTGTGGATAGGCTTCCTCAATTGTGTCCCTTCATACAATTTGCTATACTAAAGTCTTTCTCTCCCCTTAGGGACTTCTACCTGAAGAAAATCTGGAATCATGTATCTTCTCTCATGAAGTCAGAAGTCTAAGATCTCTTTTCTCCATCAAGTTCTCTCTCACTCTGCTTCTTACAGACTCAGAACCTTGAGTATTCAGTCTTTGCCAATGAAGACAATCTTAGGCTTTTGAACTTTGAGCTCTGGGTTACAATAACTTTCCTTTTTATATTGCCTTACAAATATATACTCCCTGTCTTTTCTATGGTTCTTTGAGAAGACTATTTTGTTCTTTGCCAAGGTCTAAGAAAGAGCTATTCTTGCTAATCCATTGGGTCAAAGACAGTACATATGTTCTTTTGTGAATTTATTGTCTCCTCTGATAGAATGTAAGCTCCCTGAGGGCAGGATTCTTTTATTTTAATCTTTATTGCTTACCTCAGTGCCTAGGACATAGCAAATCTTAAAAAGTACTTGTCGTGAATTGATACTTCACTCAATTTCTACTCCTGGACCAAGTTCTAACCTCTTTGTACCTTCCCTGGTACCCAATACCTATAGAGGAAAATAACTTTCTCTAATTTATCCCTGTCTTCCCAGGTAGCTTCTTTAATTATTCCTCAAATGATTTCCCCTCATTCTATCTCTATATATTCCTGAGACATATCACAGCTCATTTGTGAATTTTATATATAGATACCCATAAGAATATACACATGAAAATGAAAATCATGTGCTTAGGCACTTGAAGGAACAGGAATGAGGCAGAGAGGATTGTGATTAATTATACAAGAACAGCCAATGAGAGGCCACAGCTCCTTAGGGTCCAACCCTGAACACAACCTGTGGGATGGGAATGGGGGCTGGGTCACCCTTAGGGAATATGTGCCTGAACTGAATCATATCATATGACTTCTCCAACCCATAAGATCATTATTGTGCAATCAAGTTAAAATAGACTTCAAAGGCAGACTTGAAAGGGGAAAGAATCCACAACTTTCCTTCTCTAACATGCAACCTGAGGGAGAGAATTTGTTTGTGTGAAAGTGGAGGGGAAGCTATCTTCTCTGCTTTGGCTTGATAAAGGAAGATGGTGTGAGCTGTTTGAATGTATAAAGATCTCAGAATTTTCCTTTAGAACCAGGTTGTGGAACCATCTCTTTCTTTGTCTCTGTCTCTATTTCTATCATTCAGTCTGCCTATCTTTCTGTCTCTTTCTTTCCTCCCTCACCCCTGCTGACTACATGCATCTTAAGAAAACATGAATTCTTTAAGAGTCTCTTCAAAAGTCTCTGTGACTCTTCCTTAAGAGCCACAGATCTACCTGTTCTTCTGCATATATACCTGATTTGCTTAATCATTGAAGACTCTCAAAGAAGGGGACCTCAGATATCCATCCCAATTAATTATTTATCCTGGAGACAGTTTAGTAAATAGGATTGGAAAATTAAAAGGGTTTGTAGGAATCATACCCCTACACTTTAGCCCTTGTCATGTATGTCTCTTTAGCATTCTTGCATACCTTCACTACCTCTCCTTTGTTGTATGCTCCCAGTGAAACCCCAGAAATGTGGAGCAGTGACAGCTTCAAGTTCTCCCTGTGAGTAAGGAAGAGTACCACTGTGATGCAGAAGCAGGGTGTGGAGAGTCAAGCACTTAAGTTTGAATGGAAATTGAAAAGCAGAAATGGGGCAACCTTGGGAATTCTTGAACTGGGGTGGCTAGGTGGCATAGTGGATAAAGCACCAGCCCTGGAGTCAGGAGTACCTGGGTTCAAATCCGGTCTCAGACACTTAATAATTACCTAGCTGTGTGCCCTTGGGCAAGCCACTTAACCCCATTGCCTTGCAAAATACCTAACAAATAAAAAAGAAATTCTTGAACTTCACAAATTGTCCAGCTCCATAAAATTCATGCTGACCAAGCCCTAGAAACTCTGCCAAATTAATCAGTAAGTATTCCTGAGTGTCATCCCTAACCTCTGGTTTATCTAAACTTTGCCTCTCTCCCAAACTATGCTCAGTGCTCTGTACACAGTAGCTATAATTAATATCTGTGGACTACTAAATACTACTAAAGTATAATGGAAGGAATATTGGATTTGAAATAAAGAGATGAGTGGATTTGGAGCTTGCCTCCAACACCTTGCTCATTGATCTTTCTGAAGCTGTTTCCTTATCTACAAAAATCTCTATAATACCCACCTCACAAGATTATGGTTCTGATCAAATAAGTTAATGTAAGTACAGTTTTACATTCACCTTTAGGGGTGGCATGATTTTATGATGCTATTCAGTTGTTTCAGTCATGTTCTATTCTTTTGACCTCATTTAGGGTTTTCTTGGCAAAAATACTGGAGTGATTTGCCATTTTCTTCTTTAGATCACTTTACAGATGAGGAAACAGAGACAAACAGGGTTCAGGGTTAAGTGACTTGTCCAGGATCACACAGTTAGGAAGTATCTGAAGCCAGATGAGTCTGATAATAATCATATGATAGTGTCCAAGTATTAGATTTATAGATAGGGAGGAGGGAAGAGAAGTCAGTGTGGGCTTCTGAGTTGGTCAAGTTTTCCAAAGAGAGGCCAGCATTTCCTGAGTTCTAGAGGATAAACAGGATATTGATTGGTAGAGATGAGTCTAGAGAGCATTTTAATAGTGGCAGGAGTTATAAACTTTTTTTAAGCATTATCAAATTCAACCCCTTAATTTCACAGATGAGAAAACTGGAGCAAAGAGAGGTTAAGTGATTTGACTAGGATCACACAGTAGATAAATGTCTGAGTCAAGGCTTGAACCAGTTCTTCCTGACTCCAAATCCAATGATATTTATTTATAGCTATGTGGCCCCTATTAAAGTTAAGGGAGAGAGAACTGAGAGATTAATAAAGGTACAAGGTGGGAATAAAACTGAGAAAAGATAGGATGTTGTCAAAGAATACCAAGAGAGAATGAATTATCATTTTATATTGTAATTTTTTTTTCCTCCTTTCCCCAGGAAACTGTCAAACTATCATTGAACCATGAAACCACAGGTCCTGTGCTTGGAAGCAAAACAATGGGACAGAGCCCTCCCACATGCTCAGAATGCCACTAGATGGCACTGTTGCAGGTACTATTCTCTTCACAATTTTCCTTTGGTGTTTGTTGGGTGCACCTTTGTGGGTTTGTGTGTGCACACCTTTGTATGTATTCTTATGAATATGTACATAAGCCTTGTGTGCCTCCTATTGGTGTATGCACATGTGC
The DNA here is from genome assembly GCF_037893015.1 of Macrotis lagotis. Lineage (NCBI taxonomy): Eukaryota > Metazoa > Chordata > Mammalia > Peramelemorphia > Peramelidae > Macrotis > Macrotis lagotis. The sequence goes on from NC_133658.1 coordinate 591,023,253, forward strand.
ATGTGCCTCCCTGTTGGGGTGAGCTCGCCTTTCTTCAGGGATGTATCTCAGAATGGGTATTCTTGGGACTCTCAGGATACCTATGCTATTTCTGTCTTCTTATTGGAACAATTTTGTAGATCTGTACTTGTAAAGTCCTCCTGCAGAATCTTTTTTAATCCCTTATATGATACATCTATACTTTCTGGAACTCTAGGATCCAGCCTGGCAGATACTTGAGGTCAATCAAATAGTCAGTCATTCAACCAATCCCTTGTTTGGAGTGCCCAGAAAAGTAGTCTGCATTATTGACTGTCTAAGTTTCTTCTATTGGTCTTATGCAAACCAACTTGTGGGAAACAAGTTATCAAGCCAATCTTTATTCTAAGTAATGACCATGAGCTCATATGCAAAATAAGCTAATTAAAATCTTGCATTAGCTCTATCTTTGCTCCTTGGACCATACAACTTTGCCAAAATCTGAAAGAGGGAATATATACTTTTTTTTTCTTGGCTAGGGGAAATTAGTGACCTCTAATATTCCCCTTGAGACAAAAGTTCATTTTTTTAATACCAATATATAATGCCAATGTTGTTCAATATTTACCATGAAACTGGTGATGTTCCATGTAACCAAAGAATTTCAAAGGGGTATCATACATTGTGGTAGGTGTATATGGATTTTGAATCATAACAAATAACTAACTACAAGAAATAGGAGGAAAGGATGCCATTGGAGCTGGTCATACACTGAAAGCAAGGGGATGACATTTGAAAAAGCTGAATGCTTCACTGTGTCCCTGATGTCAAAAAAGAAAGCAAAGAAGGTCCCTGTATTCAATCTATGGTAAGACTTGGATAAGAATCCCTCAGGAGAGAAAGAGACTTGGATGGGTTGCTACCTGTATTGTTGGAAGGCGTGTCCATATTGATAAGCTCACAGATGCCTTTGAGCATTTGAGAGCATTTCATTATATTTTACTGTTGATAATTAATACATATTACTGTGTATACAATCTTACAGTAGTCCCATGAGGGCATTAAGAGAGAAACAGTATCTGCCTCACAATCTAATTAGAGAGACAAGAAACATGAAACAATTAAGTGCAATAGACATACTTTATAGCAAATGAGAAACATAGTCTTGAGGTTCTGGAGTCATTGGAGAAAGTATGATTCCTGTGAGGAGGTATAGTTCACAACCATTTCCTGGAGGAGATAGGACTTCAGTTGAGAATTACAAGCAAAATCTCTTAAAAAGAAAATAAATTGGGGCAGCTAGGTGGCTCAATGGATAAAGTACTGGCCCTAGAGTCAGGATGACCTGAGTTCAAACCTGGCCTCAGACACTTAATAATTACCTAGCTGTGTGGCCTTGGGCAAGCCACTTAACCCCATTGCCTTGCAAAAACTAAAAAGAAAAAGAAAATAAATTATCAGAGTTTTAAACCTAGCCTTAAAACAAACCTCACTAAGAGTGAAGACGAGGTTTCTCAGAAATTACTTAGGTAATGCCAAGATCAGATTGGAGATAGACAGCATAGACAGCAGATCAAATTGTCTACAGAGACTAGAGAGGTTTATTTTGTTTGTTATTTTATTTGGGGGGGGTCTGCTTTCACCTATACTTGGGAATGTTGTCCTTGTGTTCAAAAGGAGTTTCTTATTTATCTAGAAGCTCTGATCTTTGGATTCCTAGAATACATTACTGTAAATGACCTCAGAGGTTATCAAGGTCTATTTCCACAGTGTATCCATTAAGAAACTGAGGCCCAAGGAGGTTAAATGATTTCCCCAAATGAATAAATACTATAGCTAGGATATGAATTCAGACTCTAGAACCAGTACTTTTTCAATTTTTACCTTGTTGAGTCATATTTTCAATTCTTCACGACCACATTTTGGGTTTTCTTGGCAGAGATTCTACAGTTTGTTCTACAGATGAGGAAAGAAACTGAAACAAACAGGGTTAAGTGACTTGACAAGAGTCACTCAGCTAGTAAATCTCTTAGACCATATAGGAACTCAGGAAGATGGGCTTTTATGATTCCAGGTCTGGTATATTCTATCCACTGTGCTGCCTAGCTTCCTCAATTTATCTTATGATTTCCTTATGTGTATTTCTTGTCCTATTATCAACCCTGGGGAAGTATGTTATTACCTGTCAATGTCCAGGCTCTGCTTTCCTTGGCCCCAGCTATCCTTAGATTCTAGTTAACTAAGAAACTTTTGATCTTTTCCAATTGACTTTTCTATTCAACTGTCCCATGTGAAGAAGGGGCATATTGTTCTTGGGATTGTGTTTTGGTAGAATATTTTCTAAAGAATGCAGTTTGGTCTAGCTTAATACAATAATGATAGTGATGATGAGGATGATGATGATGATAACAGATATTTAGACCCCCCCCCCCAAGTGGAACAGGCTGCTTGGAGAGATAGGGCATTCCTCCCCACTGGAAGTCTTCAAGCAAAGACTGGATGATCACTTCTCAGGAAGGTTATAGAAAACAATTTTATTTAGGTGTTGGGTTAGACTAGAGGGCCACCAAGTCCCTTCTAACTCTGAATGTCCATGATTATACAGTCTTTTAAAGTTTGCAAGGCACTTTACATAAGTTTTCTTATATTGTGACTCGTAGCAACACTGAGGAAGGGACTATAACAATTATTATCCCTATTTTACAGATGAAAAAACTGAAGCTCAGACATGTTTATTTGCCCTTGGTCACCTAGCTGGCAAAAGTCAAAAGTGGTATTTGAATTCAGAATTCACTCCTGACTTCAAATCTAGAGGTTTTTTCCATCATGCTATGTTACCTTTCCAATTCTATATCAAACTGGCCGAGCCCAATCTACAAGTCCTAATTGAAGATCTATTGTACTATGTGTTCAAACCTATGCTTTAGGGGTAAAAATGACCCCTACCCAAAAAATATTTATAGTGTAGTTTAAGAAAATCAGGAAGATTCATCTTCCTGAGTTCAAATCCAGTCTCACACACTGGCTGTGTGACCCTGGGCAAGTCTCTTAACGCAGTTTGCCTCAGTTTCTGCATCTGTAAAATGAGCTGGAGAAAGGCATGGCTAACCACTCCAGTATCTCTGCCAAGAAAAACCCAGATGGGTCAGGAAGAGTTGGACACAGCTGAAATGATCCAATAACAACATAAAAAATGTTAATTGATTTTGTTAAGAGTTGCACCAATTATAAGTGCTATTAAGAGAGCTATGAGTTGGGAATAATGAGCAAAGAGTTAGAGAAGAGGGTGGGAACTGAGTTGGACATTAAAAATGGGTAGGATTTTAGTTAGATGGAGAGGAGAAGAAAGGATATTTAAATGAAGAGATATTATGAAGGGATTATGGCAGAGCAATGGTCTGGAGGTGTTATTGGGGAGGCATCAAATGTGCCAACTCTACTTCTTTATCCTCCTCTGCCATCACTAGAAGTTAGAGATGGATGATCCTTAAGGGAAATTCAGTTTACACTTAATTCAAAGGAGCTGAATGAGTATTGGAGGAAGAGGCTCATTATGAAGGGAGATTTGTTAACAGTGAAATGGGACTCCAAAGGGCACATGGAAGGTAGACCAGGGCAGGATAAAGACTGGGTATAGTAAATAGGAATGAGAGCAGAGGTAAGATGATAGGAGGAGGGTTTTTTCTTTATGTTTTTGCAAGGCAAACAGGGTTAAGTGGCTTGCCCAAGGCTACACAGCTAGGTAATTATTAAGTGTCTGAGGCTGGATTTGAACCCAGGTACTCCTGAATCCAGGGCCAGTGCTTTATCCACTGTGCCACCTAGCTGCCCCAAGGAGGGTTTTTTTAAGTGTAGGACATTGTGCTTGGATGCCTGACATTAAGTAAGTTGAATATTATAAGGTGAGTTGGATATTCCATGGGTAAATGGAATACTGAACAATGAGGGATCATCAGTGGAGGAGTTCATGGGCTTACAAGAGTCCAAAATGCAGATCTTAGGCAAGTACTGATCCAGTAAACTTCTGTGTATGAGATGACCAAGAGAAATGCAAAGAACACTCAATACCCTGGTAGTGATGTGGCATTAGATGTCACTAAATATACCTTGTTCAACACAATTGAGATTATAAATGGAATTTAGCTATGGCAATATAGTTATGGCAACATGTGCTACTATTATCAAAATGACTTCAATGTCATCATTGTTGAGGTTCTTTAACCTCTGTTTTTTTTTTAATTGTTTTTTTAAAGGTCAATGATATGGTTTATAACTAATGTGATCCATTTTCATTTTTTCCTTAATAGCATTGTCTTTTCTAATTATAGTTGTCTCTCCTTGTTGAAGATTTTCATGATTGATAGAGTATAACTGTTAAAATATGAGTACTAGGGAAAAGGATTTACATGGCCTCATAGAATTTCAGAGATGAAAGGAACCTTTTACTATCCCTTTAGTTTGAGCAGTGGCATCATGATACAGTGGAACAAACAAGAGATTCTAGATTAAAATCCTATCTGTGGGGGTGGCTAGGTGGCTCAGTGGATAGAGCACCGGCTCTGGAGTGAGGAGTACCTGGGTTCAAATCCGACCTCAGACACTTAATAATTACCTAGCTGTGTGGCCTTGGGCAATCCACTTAACCCATTTGCCTTGCAAAAACCTAAAAAAAAAATCCTATCTATGACCTTGGACATTAGCCTCTCCTAGCTCCAATCTATCTTCCACATAGCTGGGAAATTGATATTCCTAAAACACAGATCTACCTATGTTTCTCCCTTACTCAAGAAGTTTATGTGTCTATCACTTCTAGGATAAAATAAAAATTTTTCTGTTTGGCATTAAAGGTTGATTAGAATATTCCCCCTCTAGAATTCTACATTTCAAACAAACTGGCCTAATTACTATTCTCTATACAAAATCTTCCATCTTGTCACTTTTTCTTAGACCTGATTATAATCTATACTTGTAATGATTTTCTTTATCAATTATTCCTCTTGGAACTATCAACTCTTTTCAAGATTCATCACAAATACATCTTTTAAGAGATCTTTCCTAATTATACCAGTCTTCTGAATTACTTTTATTTATTTTGTTGATTATGTATATGTACATATACATTTGTTATTTCTCCCAGTAAAATATTCACTTTTTTTTAGGTTTTTGCAAGGCAAATGGGGTTAAGTGGCTTTCCCAAGGCCACACAGCTAGGTAATTATTAAGTGTCTGAGACCGGATTTGAACCAGGTACTCCTAACTCCAGGGCTGGTACTTTATCCAGTATGCCACCTAGCCACCCAAATATTCACTTCTTAAAAGCAAATACTGAACCATTTTTTTCTTTATTTCCCCAGAACCTAGCAGACAGTGGGGGTTTAATAAATATTTGTTAAATAGAACTGAATAACTTCTTTGTAACTACCTTGTGAGAGGAGCCTATTTTATTGATGCTGCTGATATTTTAAAATATTAGAGGATATTAGTAAACCCTATTAATATTCTAATAGGAGGCAGCTACATAGCTCAGAGGATAGAGCACTGAGTTTGGAGTCAGGAAGACCTGAATTCAAATCCAACCTTAATAGCTGTATGAATTTGGGCAAGTCATTTAACCTCTGATTGCCTTGTCTTCAGGAGGAAATGGCAAACCACTCCAACATCTTTGCCAAGAAAACCCTGAGGACAGCATGGTTCATGGGATCATGAAGAATCAGATTTCCTGAATAACAATAACAATAACCCAATACTTTCATTAAGGGTTAACACCTGCAAGGCAGTTTTTCATTTTGGAATTTATTCTTTTCAATAATTTCATCACAACTATTCTATCAGACAGGCCACCAAAATTTCTCATAGAGTTTAATTCACAGACTCCAATTACATACCTCTTGATCAGTTTTCTGGGCATTCTGACAGGAATAATAGTGGTCTGCCACAACATTTATCAACAGGTCCAATTTCACCGTAAGAGAAGGAATCATTTTAGTTACGGTTCCAGACTCTGGAGAATCGAAAGGAGCATTTGGAGTGGCAGACTTTCCAACATCCCCTTACACAGGACCACACCCAATGGAGTTTCCTTTGGTTCTTCAGTGTAGAGTTAGCTTGGCACACCAATTGTCTTGCTTAATGATCACTTTGATTAGTTCAGCCTCTCCAAAGTCATGTGATGGAGGTTAGGATTGTTTTCCCTCAATTAGTAGTTGATTAAATTTCCATGGCTCCTTGATCTTTTGGTCTACCCATTTGAGCTAATCTGAAGAGGAATCTTTTTTTTTTAAGTAGCAGTAATTATATTCTACATGTTAACTCTTGCCATCTTCAGAGTTTTTAGTATTTATTCTAACCATTTGGGATTGATGTCTATAATATTTGATAATGCACATTTTGGTTGTTTGATATTTGAATCTCCTCTCACTTCTTTCTCAGTCTCAGAAAGTCACCTTAGGTTCTAGGTGAATTGTGTGGTAGAATCATCTTCAAATCCAGCTTATAAGGGATATTTTACTTGAGGCAACTGCATTGTGCAGTATTTAGAACTACAGTCTTGGAGTCAGGAGGATCTGAGTTCCAATCCAGCCTCAGACACTTACTAGCTGTATGATCTTGGGTAAGTCACTTAAAACTGGCTTCCTCACATGCCTCACATCTCCAGTCTTCCTGATTCATATCTGGCCACTGGGCTTAGATGACTCTGGAGGAGAGAGTGAGGCTGGTGACTCAGCAGAGCAGTCATTCACTCATATCCAATTCACATGTTTGTCATGGCCTTCTTTGAGACCTAAGGACAAATATCATCATTGTCATCATCATCACCATCATCATCACCATCATCATCATCATCATCATCATCATCATCATCATCATCATCATCATCATCATCAGTGAAAGAGTAAGGAAGAACTCAGTTTAAATCCAGACTCATACACTTATCCCAGCTGTGTGACACTGAGCAAATCAATTCATCTCTGCTTGTCTCAGTTTTCTCATCCATAAAATGGAGATGATAATAGCACTTATATCCCAGGATTGTTTTAAAGTTTATTGTAATCATTAATGTGTTATATACATATCAGCTATTATTATTATTATTACTTTTACAATGTAATGTATTTTTATTAGTCAGAGAACATACACAGTTCAAAGCAAAGGCATTTAGTGAAATATCATAGTAAGAAAATAAACACAAAACATTCCTTTTGTGAGCTTGGATCCCATTTTCCAATTGAGGTACACTGTCATTTGGAAGTGGAATTAATTAACATATGTATCACCCATAATGTAAACATGTCATCTGTATGGATGGGGTATAAATAAAAGGAACACATATGACAAGGATATATATGTGTGAAAGAATAGTTACTCCTGCTTTTTTTGATGGAAAACTGATCTTGTGATTATGTATTAGTCCTGCTCTCTGTTAGTCCTACTTCCTGCTTGTTTCATCCAACTGTTAGGAAGGAGGAAGAGATGACTGTGAACTGAATGAGAGTGGAGTGACCTGTGCTTACATGAAAGGGAGCTTTAAGTTGGATGACTGTTTACCTTTAATTTGAAAGAAAGTAGCACAAGAACTTTCTTTTAATTGGAGGTAATGGGTTCCCTGTAAGTGCCTTAAGTAGAATTTGAATGATTGCTTTTCAGGAATTTTGAATGGGTTATTCCTCCTGGAATAGATGGTTTTAGAGGTTCTTTCCCCATTCTAGGATTCTTTAGTACACATTTTCTGCCTCTCTTTCCTGCTTTTGTTCAAGTTTCAGGTAGCTCTGACCTCTTTTTTTTTTGCTCAAATTGATCTAAAGGGACCACAGGAGAGTATGTATTTAGTGAAATGTAACAGTGAATGGATCAACCCCGAATAATCTGACTATTTTTTAGGATAATTGTTCAAAGATACAGAAACCTCTGAGATTATTCAGTCTAATGCCCTCCTTTGGTAGATGAGAAACTTGTGGTCTGAAAAGGTTAAATGAATTACCAAGATCCTTTAGAGAGTGTCAGAGACAAAATTTGAACCTATTCCTTGCATTTCCAGATTCAGAACTCTTTTTAATACACCACACTGCTCTAGAGAAATTTTCTTTGTGTCAGTTGCCTAGAAACAATGGCAAGAGATAAGACCTGTGGACCTTGAATTTTGGATCAGTTGCTAATGGATAAAATTAGTAGTAGAAAATAATAAAGAAGTAAGAACAGCAGGCCATGAATCAAGGGACTAATCTGAGATAGGATGATCATGAGACAGTAACAACAAAAACTACAATAACAGGTAGCACTTATATGGTGCTTCCAAGTTTGCAAGGCACTTTATATATGTTAATGATTTTGATCTTCATAAGAACTCTATGAAATAGGTGCTATTATTATCTTCATTTTACAAATGAAGAAATTGAGGCTTGTAGAGTTAAATGACTCGGTCAGAGTCACATTGCCTGGTAGTATCTGCAGCAGAATGTGAATGCAAGGTATTTTTGGCCTAAACAGCACATGGCTTGCAGATTGATCAAGGTGGTAGTGAGGAATAAGCATTGAATTTGGTGTCTGATGACCTGAATTCAAATTGGACCTTTATACCTATTATCTGTGTGATCATCAGGTACTTGATGCAACTGCATTGTGCAGTATTTAGAACTACAGCCTTGGAGTCAGGAGGATCTGAGTTCCAATCCAGCCTCAGACACTTACTAGCTGTATGATCTTGGTAAGTCACTTAAAACTGGCTGCCTCACATGCCTCACATCTCCAGTCTTCCTGATTCATATCTGGCCACTGGGCTTAGATGACTCTGGAGGAGAGAGTGAGGCTGGTGACTCAGCAGAGCAGTCATTCACTCATATCCAATTCACATGTTTGTCATGGCCTTCTTTGAGACCTAAGGACAAATATCATCATCGTCATCATCATCATCATCATCATCATCATCATCATCATCATCATTATCATCATCATCGGTGAAAGACAAACACAAACACAAATCAGTTAACCATTCTGAGTCAGTTTCTTTATCCATCAAAAAGAGGGGTTGTACTAAGGTCTCTAAGGTCCCTTAAAACTCTAAATCTATGATCTTTGATTCCTGCCAGAACCAATAGAGAATATGGGTTCTGCAGTAAATGTGGAGGTGCCTTGGCTAGACCCATAGGGTTTGCTTCAAGTATCCATGTTGATATCATGCTAGTACTAGATTCAAAGGTTCCAGTGTGGCTCCAAAGAGGCACCAGGGCATCTGGACTGTGCCTCTGGAATATCTCCATTCCAATCTATTTCTTCATATCCAGTGAACTTGGCCTTAGAATGGCCAAACCCTTTGGGGATATAAAATGCAAAGATGAATCATTCTCTCCTCTCAGGAAGCTTGTATTCTATTGTAGATAAAAGCAATTGACTGGAAATTTGCCATTTCACTTCAGGGATTAAAAGGACTCTGGAAAAGCAATTAGTCAATGAGTCTGTGTCAGGAAGCTATTATTTGCTTGGTCCTATGTGATGGATTGTAGAGAAGGTAAGAGTAGAGAGGTTTCTTGTTCTTCTGGAGTTTAGTTTAAAGTGGGAGATAGTACTTCCACAAAGCTAGGAAGAGTATAATTAAGCAACTGCCAGACTGTAAATAATGCAAGAAGTCAGAGAAGGGGGGAATTAATGTAAACCGGTCATAGAGACTTAATGAAGGAAGTTGTATTTAATCAATACTTTGATTAACAAGTAAGATTAGAACAGGAAGTGAGGAGTACTCTAGGCCATCAGAGGCCAAGGATACAGTTTAAATAAAATTACAGAGAAAAGCATGAATATGTGAGTGGGTCAGGGACTAATCCCAATTTGTACAACTTTTTCTATCGTGTCTAAAAACAGTGAGTATGAAATCATCCTGTAGCTGACAACCCTTCCAACCATCAATCTATTCAAGAGGATAATGGAAATAGCACTGATTTAGAATGTGAAGGTCAATGGGGGCAGCCAGATGGTTAGAGCACAGGCTCTGGAACCAGGAGGATCTGAGTTCAAACCCTACCTCAGGCACTTAATGATTACCTAGCTGTGTGACCTTGGGCAAATCACTTAACCCTATTGCCATAAATAAAATTTTTTTAAAAAAAGAATATAGGGGCAATTAGGTGGTGCAGTGGATAGAGCACTGACCTTGGAGTCAGGAGTACCTGAGTTCAAATCTGATCTCAGATGCTTAATAATTACCTAACTGTATGACCTTGGGCAAGTCACTCAACCCCACTACCTTGCAAAAACAAACAAACAAAAAAAGAATGTGAAGGCCTTAGTTTGAATCTCATATCCATAAGTTAGTAGATTGGTGATCATAGGCAGGTTATGTAACCTTCCTGTAGGACAGAAAAGATTTATGCTAGCTGCCTGGGATGTGGGAAACATTGGAGAAGCAAGTAAGATGACACATAAAAATGCTTTTTGGTATTGGAGTTTTTTTTTCAGTACAAAGTACTACATAAATAGAAGGTATTAGTATTATTATTGTGGCAATGTGGTGTCCATTCCCTCTCCCCCACCCCACTCCCTTTTTTTCAGGGGAAGAGCTAAAACTAGCAATATCTCTATTTGGACACAACAAACTGTACAATTTCCCTCAAATCAACTTTCTAATTTGGGGGAAGGAGTGGTAATACAGCAATGATGTTGAACAGAAACCCTACCCTTTTGCAAATCCTTGAAGCACATGCACCTACCCCTACTCACCCGTACTTACACTCACATCCACTTTTACTCCCTCTCCCCACAAAACAGAATTGGTACCATGCAGATAGTGGCAGTTTTTTCTCTTTGCATTTCAAAACCCAACATAGTGACTGTTAAAGAGGAGCAAGTGTTCTAAGCACCCTCTAAAGTTTGGCACCCTGAGATATAGCACTGATTGTTCCATCCTAGCTCTGACCTAGATTGTCTATTCTGAGTCTCCTCTTTTCTTTCCCCAGGTGCAGAATGGATATGCTAAAAGATAATTTCAAGAGATCCTTCCCTTAGGGCAAAGGATCTTAATCTGGGGTCAAAGTTTGTTTTAAAAATATTTATTTCAGTATAGTTTTTAAAATTATAATTATTTATTCATTTACCTAAAATAATTACAATATTCTTTTACAATATTCGGAGAATGAATTCATAGGATTTACTAGATTGTGAAAGAGGTCTAGGGCATTCAAAAAGGCTAAGTATCTTTGCCTAGGAAATCTGAGGCTCAGTTTAAGAAATGCCCAAGAAAACACAGAATCTGATAGGTTCACTGATGCCCACTTTGTACTTTATACCTGTTCTTATGATACCTTTGTCCCTTTGTCCTGAATTTTTAATCAACTGTATTTCCCTGTAATTGTTTCAGGTGTAAGTTAGATTTGACTCCTCAATTAGACTAAGCCAGTTGGGAGAAGAATTCTTCCCCTTAGTATTCTCCACCTTCCCTCCAGTATCATAATAGATATTTCTTAATAACTTTCTGAATTAATAAATGAATGGGGAAAACTTTAGTCTCCAACTATCTATATGGAAATCATAAACCTGTAGATTCAGTTTAAAATATTGCAGATTTTCCCTTCCTGGATCCCAAATAAAGATAAAACAGACCCTGAATTCAATGCCAACAAAACACAAGGAGGAATTGAGATGTCACCTTGATACCTTGTCACCCTGTAATATTCTTGTGTCTTTTGGTTTCAGCCCAAGTCAATGTGAACCCAGCTATGGTATAGCATGCCCAGAGTGCTGTCAGCATGTTGCAGTTGTGGGGAATGGTTATAGGGAAGAGAAAGAGATGGGGCTAACAATTCCTGGGAGTTATTGAGCTCATTTAGCTCCCTAGTGTTGTGTTTTTTTTTTTTCTGGGGGCCACCATCCCGATTGAACGGCTAACAGATCTGAAAAAAATGTAATGAGGTTGGAAGATGGTTCCCATTTTAAACCTGTTTTTTAGGAATGGGAAAAATTCCCAGAGGGTCCATTTCAACCTAGAGAATTTTGGGGAGGGGGAACAAGGGGAAACAAGGTTTAATTCCAATGAATACAACTTTTTGACAACTCACATAAACTTTTATGGGAATGTCATTACATCATATTGCAAATCTTTCTCTATTAGTGTTTCCTAATTGGTATTATATTCACATTTGCTTTAGAAATAGACTACAATGAAAAAATCTAATTATATAATGAATTGCTCTCCTAGGAATGAGCCTTGTGTCATAGATTAACCTTGTATGAGGCACAAGAATCCATTTTAAAGGGAGTTGTTTTAGAAAGCTTGACAAGAGTCCACCCAAGTTGCTGCCTCTCTCCTCCCCCATGAATATTTTAATGGTGACTCCATGATGATTCATGAGTTGAAAGACCTTCAGTGGGAAACACAAATCTACAGTCCATCAAGAAACATCTGCGCCATTTTGTTCAGGGAAGCCTTTGAAAGTCCCTGAGATTAAGAAACATTTGTTTTGAAATGTATTCTCAAAATAAAGGTTTAATAACAAAGATTGTTGCAGAATCAACTGCTTATGTGAACATCTTCCTGGAAAGCAATATGATTTATGGTAGTCTCAAACAAAGCGTCTAGTAGGAAGAACTTTGCTGATACAATGAAAAAATTATTTATGGAACTGAAATTCTGTTTAAAAAATATTTTTGGACACACATGTGCACACATACATGCACAACTAAGCATGGAGCTGGAGGCTTTTCCTATTTGATTTCTCCATTCTTCTCAGGACTCACCCCACAAGAGGGGCAGAGTGGTACAGAGGAAAGAATACTATACCTAGGGTTCAAATTTGATTTCCACTTCTTACCACTTATGCAACCCTAGAAAAGTCAATTGTTTCTCTGAACCTCAGCTTCCATCAGTAAAATTAAGAGGTAGAACTAGAGCAACTTCAAGGTCTATTTCAATTCTAAATATATCATTCTAGGTTTGTTTTCAGTCAAAGTTGAAATAACTCAGTATGGAAATAGGCCAACCCACAAATGGAAACATTTTGTAGTTGCCATATAGATAGTTGGGCACCAAAACAAACAAACAAAACTTTTGGACCAAACAGTAGCCACAACCTTAATCTCATGTCCTCATGTGATGTGTGCCGCTGAACATTTTCCAGGATATGATATTTCCTTCTCTCAGGCCTTTGGCAAATGGAGAAGCTGCACAATTATAGCAGATAGACTAGTGTGAGTGTTTACCCTACTAGCACAAGAGATGATGTTGGCTGAGGGATTGTTAAATGTCATCCCTGGGAAGTCTCTGCCATGAGGAGGCCTGCTTCCAAACTAGAAAAGTTTCCAGTTGAGCTGTGGAAACATCATCCTGCTTTGCATTTATTGAGACTCTAGAAATATTTTTCAAACTTTGTTAGTTCAACAAAATTTCAAACTCTTTCTGCCAAACACTTTAGTTCTTAATTTGAATTGCAATAGCATTCTAATATTTGTGTTTTTGATTCATTTATACTTGCTATCATTTTAAAAAGATATTTGGCAACCAAGAAAACTTTGGAGATGTATAACACCCTTCTCTCCCCTTTCCTTTTTTCCCCTTAGAACTGGGACATCAATCTTTGCTAAAAGTAAATGACCACCAAACCTTCAAACTTCAAATGATTATAATCAAAACAAAATCTCTATAGGATAAAACTTTACAAAATGGTGCAGCACATTGAAAGACAGGATGTCATAGCAGATAGAAATACTGGACTTAGTTTATGGAAATTTTAAATTCAAATCCTACCTTGAGTTTTACTAGCTAGATTGACCCCCACACCTAACCTCTCCAAGCCTCAGTTTTCTTGTTAGTAAATGAGAATAATAATAATTGTAGTGTCTACCACATGATGTTATAATCAGGGTCAAATGAGATAATGTATGTATTTATAATTTTGTAAATTTTAAAGGCATTTCTTTAAGTCTATGAAATGTACAGCAGTTGTGGAGCTAAATGGAATCTGACTGTTAAAGTGACTGTTAAAGAGGAGCAAGTGTTCTAAGCACTTTGGCACCAAATTTCCTTTTTGGAATTTGGAATCCTTATTTCCAATGGCAATTAAATCACAGGTCTGGTTCAATCTAGCAATTGTAGTTCATTAGTACTTGTAAGCAGAGTTATAGTTTTCTTTTATTTATCCCCATTATTGTATATTTTGGGCTAGTCATCACCAGACATTCATGCCCTCAACTCCTTTTCTCTGGAGGAACAGTTTTCCTTTCAAACTGAGCTAGGAGAAATCATGGGAAGTAAAGTATGCCAACCAGCAAGTCACCACTTCCTTCAGTCATTTTATTTTGCTTACTCATAGCTTAGAGAGAAAAGCTTTCTTTTTGTTCAAAGAGGTTAAAAAAAGCACACCAATAAATCTCTTTCAGTGACTCTGAGCCCCAGGCAGAAAATTGCTCTGGCAAAATGTATTCTGTTATTTAAAGATCACTGTTTCTCCTTTCCAATCCACTTCCCTATTGTCTCTCTGCTATATTTGAGCAAGGACATTAAGAGCTCAGCAAATCGATAGTTAGCAATTGATAATTGATAATATTTAAATGGTTTAAAAGACAATTCAAAGAAAAAGAAATAAACTCTTAAGAAATGAAGATAAATTTCAGAAAATAGACACATTCTTACCTGGAAGGAGGGGGGAAGATAAGGAGAGAAGGTGAACAAATCACCCTTTGTGTGTGTAAAATACAGTCAATTCTGAAACTCATTTATGATCTGCAAACATAACCTCAGATTTGGAGTATGAGGCTGAGCATCTCATGCTGGTACTGCACCCTCCCTGAATCCACCCTACATTCCATCTAATATTGCTAACTGTGGCTTCATTTTCCTATGACTGTAGCATTTCTGCTTGTCAAGTTCCAGCTTCATGTTATGGCTACTAGCCCCAGCAAGTTCTAGGGCACTTTCTCTGACCGAATTTGAATCCAGATACTCCTGACTCCAGGGCCGGTGCTTTATCCACTACGACACCTAGCTGCCCCGCCCCGCACTTTCTCTTTCACTCCTGGTTTTGCTACCCTAATTAATCCCTCCTCACCCTGATATGCTATCTCTTCTTGTGGCCCTGTTGTGCTGTCTATCTCCCTAAAGAGAGATGGAGTTAGCTTGTCAGTCTAATGGATCTCATCAGACATATTGTAGAGAAGCTTCTCAATAATGGCAAGATAGCACCTCATATGGGGTAGCTAGGTGATGCAGTGGATAGAGCACTAGCCCTGGAGTCAGGAGGACCTGAGTTCAAATCCAGCCTAAGACACTTAATAATTACCTAGCTGTGTGCCCTTGGGCAAGCCACTTAACCCCATTTGTCCTGCAAACACTAAAAAAAAAAAAGATAGCCCCCTCGTGATTATTATTATTTTCTGATAATAGATAGACCTTCATTTAAAAGTGAGAACTATTACTTTTGAACAATACTCCCAGATATGATAGAATTTTATTACACTATTAAACATAAACTTTCTTCTAATCTGCTAAAAGAAATTATAATAACCTTCTTTATTTTCCCTGAGGATGTGAGTCTGAAAATTTATTCTTACTCTGTAAGCATCTCACTCATTATCTCCAACTGTACAATGAAGCTTGCTTGCTTTTTTAATTAGAGAGAGACTCATTTTTTCCTGTTTTCTTCTTACATCCCTTTCACTTTCAATCCCTAAACAGGGCAAGGATGTGACATATAGAAGGATGAAAAGGCCTATGATGGCTATGGAGAAGAAAGAAATAGAATGGTTTTTAACACATGATCTATAGGAACAGTCATAAAGTTGGCTGTCAATTTGTCCTTGTAGAGCATGTGATTCATACATATATATGTATATATGTACTATGTCCAAAATGAACTTAGTAACTGAAAGAAAACTGTGTCACATTCAAAATTTTATATCTAAATGTTTTAGGACAGTAGTTTTTTCCATTATATAGGTGCTATCTATCTAGCAATTTCAAAAAAAAAACTGGAAAAGAGGAAAGGGAACAAATATTTATTCAGAATCTATTTTATGTTATACACTGTGCTAAATGCTTTACAAATATTATCTTATTTGATCCTCAAAAATTCCCTGGGAAGTAAGTACTATTATCACTCGTTTTTCATAGTTGAGGAAACTGAAGCAGAGAGAAATTAAATGATTTTCCCAGGATCACACAGCTAGTAAAAACATGAGGACAAATTTGAATTCAGCTTCCTGATTCCAGGCCCAAAACTCTATCAACTGTATCTCTCAGAAGTAAATAAAAAAAGGGCTTCTAGATAGCCAAAAGAGCTACATCAAAATCTATTCACCAGGAATCAGATGTATCCTTTCTTGAAATAGAATGCAGTGAGGAATCATTTCCTCCACCAATAAGAGGAGATTTATGTTATGTTCTTATAATATTATTAACATACACAGAACACCTCTGACAACATTTCCCTATATGGAGAAAGAGGGGAACCTGCTTTCAGGACAGTTGTCTCCTTGAAGAAATATTCTGTAACTAGTCCTGATTTGCCAACCATGGAATTAGGGAAATTTTTGGAACTGGGGGAGAGTACCATTAAAAAGTTACCAGTGACCAGAGCCTTTACCATTTCTTCTCCCTGCTCTCTTGACCTGGCTTTCCTCTTTTAGCATCTTCCTCTAGGATATCTCTGCAAAGCGGTCTTAGAAACCTCAATTCCACATCTTCACTAATAGGTAGATCCTGAGGAAGCATTTCTCACCTCCATGTTAATGGCAATGGGTGATCTCATGCATAAGATGGAAGTAAGGCCAGGTAATATAAGATGAATATTGGAACATTAGCACTGTCCTGTAAAAATGGAGTCAGAAGGAACAGAAACTGGTGAGGAAAACTGTAATTAAAAAAGGGTTTCAATTTTTAGCAATGTTGGAAGGAGTACCAAAGAAAGAACAGGACCTTTGCTTGGAGTGATTAGGAGAATGATAATTGGTAACAGAGAGAAGGCAGAGCTTTTCTATTCTTATTTTCTTCTGTTTTTTCTGCCAAAGGAAAAAAAAAAAACCTTTGCCCTGGAGTTGACAGAAAATGGAGCTGATGTCCAAGATAACAATGACAGTGTGTGAGGGAGTACCTTGCTGCCTTTGATGAGTTCTATCCACTTGACTCAGATGTATTATAAGTTCAGAGTGAAAGGACAGACAGGTGTGAATGCTGAAGCACTCTTATGAGATCTGAATAATCTTTAAAAATAGGAGGGATTACTCTGTTTAGGGAAGGGTTTTCAAAAACAATAGGAGAGAGGGAAGACAACAGAGCCTACATAAAGGCCAATGTGCTTGACTTCAATTCCTTGGAAAATTCTAGAATGGAAGAGATGACTGAAAAACATCTACAATGGGAAATGGTGATTACAGAAAGTTGGTATATCTTCTTCAAGAATGAATCAAGTCAGATTAACTTAATTTCCTTTTTTTTTGACAGGTTTATAAACTGGTAGATCTGGGGAATGCTCTTGTTTGCCAAGATAGCAAATTATTTAATAGAGTATTTCAAACTGTTCTTGTGGAAGAGGTGGCAAGATATAAACTAGTTGATAATACAATTAGATTCACAACTGGTTAGAAGTCTGGACTCAAAGAGTTTGATTCAATAACAACATTTTTTTCTGATTTCTGCTTGGCTCTGTGTTCCATGCCATTTTGGACAATGGACTAAGGCTTTTCCTGTTGTTATCAGACATTACTGGGAATGTTGTGTCCAGTTTTGGGTTGGGTTGGATCTTGTCCTTCATTATTGAAAACCAAAATTTGCATCTCTGTTTGAAACAAATTACAGTGTATCTGACTGGGGCTGATCAGACCAATATGAGCTTGGAATGCTCTACCACAGGTCAAGCACAATTGGTTCATGTGAACACCTGGGGTGCTTATTCTAAACTGACATATGGTATGTTTTCTTTGAGTTGCTTCAATTCTGCCTTCCTCATAGAGCACAGCACCCTCTCTGATGAGGGCACACTGTGTTGGGCAATCCTGTGCCGTTATCTCCCTTGCTGTACAATTAATTCTAAAGTTCTTAAGAGAGAGAACTTTGGGGTGTCTCAGTATCACTTCCTCTGATTCCTTGTGAGTACTTGCCCTGTGTGAGTTCTCCATAAAATAGCATTTTTGGCAAGTATGTGTCTGGCATTCTAACATAGTACCCAGCTCATCATAGTTGTATTCTGTAGTAATGTTGGAATGCTTGGCAGTTTAGCTGGAGAAAGGACCTCAGTGTCTGGTATCTTCTCCTGCCAGGTGATCTTCAGAATCTTCTTAAGACAATTTATTTTTTTCCATTTTTATTTATTTTATTACTTTTAATTGAAAGAAACATGATGATAAAGACAAACTACAAAAGCATTAGGTACAATATCTAACAGTTATCACTTTGAACACTGAAGAGGTAAAATAACCACTTACATACATTCCTCAACATTTCCAAAAGATATAATATGTGATCTGTCTTTGTACAAAAAAAGTACTATCATAACACATCTAATTCAATGTAAAACTAACATCCAGAAGCAAGTTGACGTGTTTTGCAGCACATCACATAGTATTTTCTGTAAGTTGCTATAGCAGCAGTATTTAGTGAATAAGCTGCATAGAAATAAACTTTTGGATATATGTTAAACATTCATTAAAAATAAAAATCATCAAATGCTTGTTAGCAAATTTTATTTGAACCCTCTACTATTAGTTTTCTTTTTTCTTTTTTTATTCTCATTTTGTACAAATGTTTTTTTACATTAATAAAATATTCTTGTTTAAGAGTAAACAAAATACCCCTCCCCCCATGAATATAGACTTGCTTGGGCAATAAAGTAAATGGAAGTGATTCAGTTTCCTGACATGGCATTTGTAGACCATCCAGGTTTCACAGGCATATAGCAATGAAGTCAGCACAACAGCTCTGTAGACTTTCAGTTTGGTAGTCAGTCTAATACCTCTCCTTTCCCACACTTTCTTCTTGGAGCTTTCCAAATACTGAACTTGCTCTGGCAGTGTGTGTATCCACCTTATTATCAGTGTGTACCTCTCTGGAAAAGACACTGCCAAGATAAATGAACTTGTCCATAGTATTCAAAACTTCTCCATTTGCTATAATTGATGATTCCATACATGGATGGTGTGGTGCTGGTTGATGGAATACCTGGGTTTTCATGGTGTCAATCGTTAGGTCAAAATTAGCACAAGCAGCAGAGAATGGATTTGTACATTTTTTGCCTCTCAGCTTCAGAAGTTGCATTGAAGAAACAATCATCTGCAAACAGAAGATCATGCACCAACACTCCCTCTGCTTTGGTCTTGGCTTATAGCCCTTTCAAGTTGAAGAATTTACCATCAGTGCAATAGCTGACCTTGATGCCATGTTCATCCTCGGTGAAGACATTTGAAAATATGGCTGAAAACATCATGCTGAAAAGCATGGGAATAAGGACATATCCTTGTTTCATTCCATTGGTGACTGGGAAATCTTGAGAGCAACATCCATTATCAGAACCTGGGCAAGCACATCATCATGAAACTGATGTACAATACTGATTAACTTCACCAGGCAACCAAATTTTGACATAATTTTCCATAAGCCCTCATTACTGATAGTATCAAAGGCCTTGGTTAGATCTACAAATGTTTATACAGACCTCTGTTCTGCTCCTGGTATTTTTCCTGGAGTTGATGGACAGCAAACACCATCCACTGTTATTTGACCCTTTCCGAAGTCACCTTGGCTTTCTCAAGAAGGTGACCATTTTCTAGGTGAAGGATCAGTTTATTGAGGAGGACTCTGGAAAGAATCTTAGCAGCAATGACTAAAAGAGAAACACCCCTGTGATTTTCACAGGACAATCTATTCGTTTTTCCTTTATAGAGACTGACAATGGAGGCATTCTTGAATTCTTGGGGGAATTACCTCTTCATGCCATATAACCTGAAAAATTTCAGATGAGCAATGGATCCCCTCTATTTTTTTTTTTTTTTTTTAGTTTTTGAAAGGCAATGGGGTTAAGTGGCTTACCCAAGACCACACAGCTACATAATTATTAAGTATCTGAGGCCAGATTTGAACTCAGGTACTCCTGACTCCAGGGCCAGTGCTCTATTCACTGTGCCACCTAGCTGCCCCAGATCCCCCTTCTTATAGATTTCAGGTAGATTAGAATCAGCACACCAGGTGCTTTGCCACATGAAAGGCGTCTAAATGGCATTCAAAACATCTTCTTCAACTGAAACCATAACTCATAACTTTTGAATGAGTGCATCTAGTACAATACTTTGCACATAGTAGGTGCTTAATAAATAAAATCTGACCTGAACTTAATGTATTTATAAATTTCTAAGCAAGGAAATCTCTTCATCTTCAGAGGATGCCCTGCTTTCTTCTTTGTCTCAAGCCCTAGAAACATTATTTAATTCAATCAATATTCATTCTGTACTTTCTCCTATGTGTTATCTCTATACTGTGTTCTTGGGAAAAAAAGAAAATTCAAAATCTGCTCTTTCAAGGTGCTTGGGAACATAAAGCATGTATACATTAAGTAAAGGAAAATACAAAGATGAATAATGTTTTTGGCTGAATAGAGGACATCCCAATTTAAAAGCAACACAAGTTCTAAAAAAACTAAGTTTTTCATTAATAAGGATTCATTTTCTCTCTCTTCTGCCTCCCTTTCCACTCCAAATAAAATAGAAAAACAAAACATTTGCAACAAATATGCATAGTCAAGCAAAAAAAAATCTCTATTATGATAATATACAAAAATATATGTCACATACTGCATAATGAGCCCATGACCTCTTTTTCAAATACTGGAGAGCAATTTTCATCCATAGTACTCTAGAAATGTGTTTGGTCATTGCAATGTGCAAAATGTTGAAGTCTTTCAAAGTCTTTTGACTTTATGTATTGCTATAAAAATTGTTCTCCTGTCTCTGTCCATTTCTGTCTTTATCAGTTAATACATCCTTTCAGGTTTTTCTGAAACCATACCTTTTGTCATTTTTTTACTGAAATCTTTAGTCTGCTCTACCTCCCCATTAGGTGCTTTTTCCCACCTAAGGATGATGTAGCCCTGAGGACGATTTGATGTTTGATGGGTCCTTTCCTGGGAAAAACATATCTTAAGGAGTCCATTTACATTACTATCTTAACAGTCTGCATCCAGTAAGTACCATTCTTTTCTACTCCATTATTTGTTTTGTCTTAAAAAATGTCATCCTTGGAGGTGGATAGGTGGCACAGTGGATAGAGCACCGGCCCTGGAGTGAGGAGTACTTGAGTTCAAATCTGACTTCAGACACTTAATAATTACCTAGTTGTGTGGCCTTGGGCAAGTCACTTAACTCCATTTGTCTTGCAAAAATCTTTTAAAAAAATCATGCCATCCTCATGAGAGTTGGGACTGTCTTTTTTTTTCTATTCTTAGTGCTTAGCACAGTGATTGCCATGTAAAATTCTCTCTCTCTCTCTCTCTCTCTCACTGTTTCTCTCTGTGTCTCTCATCTTTCTATGGCACAATAGAATTCTACTATATTTATGTACCATATTTTATTCAGCCATTCTCCAATCAATGGAGAACTAGTTTAGTCTACTGTTCTATGCTCTATTGGAAGAGCTGTTAAAAATATTTTAGCCATAGCAGCTCTTGATACTTCCCTCCTCCTAATCTCTGGGAACAGTCAGAAGTTGCTGTAACATAATGTAACTTTTTCTCAGCAAAGAAGAGGAGAGTACATCCAGTTTCATGAGAGCTGCCCCAGACAGATTAACTGAGAGTTCTTCTAGAATAACAAAGTGCTAAACTGCATATAAAAAGTGTCTAAAACATAGGATATGAATAGTAAGTATTATCAGTGTTTCAAAACAATAGAGAGAGATGTTGCTTGGAATAGCCAGGGAAGGTTTTATGTAGGATGTAGGAGCTGAGGTGGGTAAGATTTGATGTTTGGTTATCTTCCCATTAACTTTACCTCCCCACTGTCCTCTTCATTATCAGCAGTGCTCTCTCCCAGGACTCTCCAGTTCAGTGAAGTAAGTGTTAGAACTATACCTGGGCATAAACAACTATTCTGAGATCAGAGGAGCATAGATTTAGAGCTGGAAAGAATCTTTCATATCTTGTAGCCCAATCTCCTCATTTTACAGATAAATCAATTCAGCAAGTATCAAACGTCTATTATGTGGACAGCACTTTCTTAGCACCTAGATAAAAATGAAAATAAAAATCATTACTTTCAAGAAACTAACAACCTAATGGGGGAGACAACACATAAACAAATATGCACAAAGAAAATAACTATGTATAAACAAGATATATATATAGGATAAACTGGAGATAATTTCAGAGGGAAAATACTAGCTTTAATATATCTCTTTAAAACAAAGAAGTATATTAAGGATAAAAATTTAGAATGATAACTAGTTTTAACTTACATAAGCATAATATTTTACCAATGATAAAGGTTTAGATGAGGAAACCTGGGAAGATGATATATCCAGAGTCAAAAAGATACAAAAATAAGAGAAAAAAGATTTATGGAAATATATGAAAATAAGAAATGATGAAAACCTAGTGGAGAAGATGATATGTGGGTCAGCGCAGAAATATCAGTTATTTAATTAAAATCTTATTAAAAATGATCACTTTCTACAAGACAGTCTCTCCACTCCCTGTGGGTTCATTGATTCATGAGGTAGCTAAGTGGCATAAAGGATAGGCTACTAGGCCTAGAGTCAGCAAAAAAATAAGGTCAAGTCTGGTCTAGACACTTCCTAGCTGAATGATCCTAGTCAAGCCATTTAATCTTTACTTGCCTCAATCTCCTCATCTGTAAAATGGGAATAGGGCAGCAAAAGGTGACTCTGAATAAGAGTCCTGGACCTGGAGTCAAGGAGACTCATCTTTCTAAATTCAAATCTGACCTCAGACACTTAGCTGTATGACTTTTGGCCAAGTTTCTTCTCCCTAGTTTTCTCATCTGTAAAATGAGCTGGAAAAGGAAATGAGCAACTACTCAAGTATCTTTGCAAGAAAGCCCAAAATAGGGTCACAGACATATCTAGAAAATGACTGAAAATGGGGATAATTGCAACAACTGTCTCCCAGAATTATTGTGAGAATTAAATGAGATAATATTTATGAAACACTTAGCCTGAAATATAGTAGTTTCTATATAAGTGCTAGCTATTATTTTTATTCCAATAATTTCATTATTAAATACTTCTAAATAATGGACTAGCAATTCTGTTTAAAAAAAGACTTGATTTCCAACTTGCCTTTATTTTATTTTCCCTTCAATATTCATAATGTGATAATTAGTGTAATTATCCAAATGGTAATCTTCTAAAAATCTTCCTTAATAATTCAGAAATTTCTTAGAATATCAACACAAATATTTGAAGTGAGTGTGAGGCACATAGGCAATCTTCAAACCTTTGTGGGGAAATAACTGAAAGGTTTCTAGAATAACACAGCTCCAACACTTCCATCATCATCTTCTTTTTTTTTTCTCAAGGCAAATGGGGTTAAGTGGCTTGCCAAAGGCCACACAGCTAGGTAATTATTAAGTGTCTGAGACCAGATTTGAACCCAGGTACTCCTGACTCCAGGGCCAGTGCTTTATCCATTGCACCACCTAGCCACCCTCATCATCATCTTCTAAGCAAGCTTGCTGGGTGGCAAGGATGTGAATCTACAGTTCAGAAATCCTTTAGACATTTATATTTTAAAATATAAGACAGATTCTAAACTATTCTTTTAGAATTGACTTCCTAAATGGGTAAATTGAATCAGAGATTGGTTTTTCTAACATCCCTTGATTTACAATCAATCATTGACCACAAGTTGGGAATTGACTCATATGGGTGAGGCAGTGAACTGTTAATGCTCTGTGCTAATGCAAGAGACTATCATGGAAAGTGGCTAAACTGTAAATGCTAATTAACCATTTGCCTGGCTTTGCCTAAGAAGTGGGAAGGAAAAAGATGTTCCTTGGACATGTGTACTCGAGGGAGGCAATTCCTAGACATGTCAAAGAGTAGATGGCTCAAATCCAGTAGGAACTTTGCTCCAGACCTCTACACATTGATTGTAACCCTTCAATGCTATGAAGATACCAGTCTAGTATCCATGACAATGCTGGGTAATGCAAATTCAAATACATTCAAAGGAACATAATTTGAATGAAAATCTGGACCCCTTTGCTCTTGCCTGGAAACCCAACATTAGAAGAATAGTGAACCAACTCTGGTTTGAAAATTTGATCCCTTCATTTAATGTTAATTAATGTTAATTTTTTAAGGATATATATACTAGTGGGAACAGATGCACTAAATACAATTATGCATCATGTGGTTCTCAGCACACATAATTACATGTGAATATTCAGTATTTATTAGTACAGGAAGCCCTTGGGAACATACTCTATATTTCATCCATATTGAATATGTATAGAACACCCCTCCCACATGTTAGGGATGGTGCAAGAGGACAAAAGTCAAGCACCACTCCTAAGATGCCTGCTGCTTGGATGGAAATGCCACTCTCCCTTCCTTCCATCCTACTTATGCAAACCCACCAACATTCCCCTTCAAAATGATTTAATTGGTTATAGAATATTTGAATAAATTATCCAATGTCGATCCTGATCAAAATTCTGTTGTTCAAATGCAACTTAGAGGGGTTTTTATGATAACAAATTCCATTTTATTTTATTTTCAGAAATATTTTACTTCCTTTCAACGCAGAAAGGAAAATTATTATTATATCTATTCTCACATAGCAGTGAGAATGAATGCATATTTAAATTTTGTTTATGTGTGTGTGTGTGTGTGTGTGTGTGCCTAATGAAAGACAAATCTAGGAAGTGGGGGGCAGGGAAGAAAAAAAGAAATTTATATGATAGCCATATTATATATTTAAAAGCAATAACAAATTGTACATAATAGAATTACAGTTTCATGTGCAATAATCTTTATATTATACTGTCATGGAAATGCTTGTTTTATTACATAAATTAAAAATAAAATATTTTTTTTAAATAGAAATTTTCAGACCAAAGTTTGCAAATGACCTGTTCACTTCTCCCTTGTTTGTCATCACTTCTGGGAAGAAAGGCATATTGAGTGGCACAAATAGCTTTATGTGCCAGACCAAGTTGTCAAAATAACTTTTGAAGTCATAAAATGATTATAGAAACCCTCTGAAAACTGAAATTGGCCCTGGAATAATAAATAATTGAATACCTCACATCTTCTTAGAAGTTTTATAAACTTTTGAAAGCATTTTAATGATCAATATCTAATTAAATCCTTGAAATACCAATCAAGATGCATTTCTTAAGCTTAAGCTCCTAGTGACAAATACTGAGCTATGAGAGGGAAACAATTCCCATAACTATAAGATATATCAAGACAGGGATTATTAGTACTATTTGGTGGAGGGAAAAAACAGACCTAGAAGAATCAAGTGATTCTATGCCACGTGCAAGTTAGAAGCAGAGAACAAATTTCCAAAGG
Source organism: Macrotis lagotis (assembly GCF_037893015.1). Lineage (NCBI taxonomy): Eukaryota > Metazoa > Chordata > Mammalia > Peramelemorphia > Peramelidae > Macrotis > Macrotis lagotis. Next base: position 591,048,706 of record NC_133658.1, read on the forward strand.
CAGATCCCTTTGCCTTTTTGTAGGAATGACTCTCTCAGAATTATAGAACAAGTCTAGTATAGTAGAAATAAAATTGGATTGGCAAGAGCTGGGGGAGGTAATGAAAATTGAGTTTGAGTCCCATTCTGCCAAGTCTAACTAGATGAGTGACCTTGGGAATGTCACTTTACTAAGTTAGGCTTCAGTTACCTCATCTAAAAAATAGGTGGGTGGGAGCAATTGGGCTAAATGGATTTCTAAGGTTTCTCCTAGTTCTAACATGCTACGATTCTGTGATCTGCTCTGGACTAATGATTTTTCATGTTATTAGAGCATGGCTGATGGCCATTTCATTAAGGAGTTTTATTTCCAGGTTTATTTCCTAATCCCTATTAAGTCAATTACTTAGAGAGGAAACAGTCCAAATCAAGATGACATTTCAAAATCCATGGCCCAGCCTGTTCTTGGAGGAACATCTAAACCCTTACTCATATTAAATACTTTATCCTCAATAGCAGCAGCTCAGCCATTTAGGAAAATTAAAAAAGAAAGATAGCACAGAAGACAGAATAGTGGTTGGTTTTTTTTTTAAGTGAAATGGCACTTCCAATTCTATAGCTAATTAAAGGACATCCCTTATTGGTTTTTTTTAACTTTATTTTCTTCTTGGTTTATCCTTTATCTGATCTAATTCAAAAGGGTCAGTCATAATAAAAATGATTTTGCAAAGAGGTGCTTCAATTTCATCACTTTATTTTCATGCATTCTGTATATTTATCCCTAGTCTGATGAAGGACTGTACATCTTTCCATATATGCTCTGAAATATTTTATCATAAAAAATTAACAAGTAGATTCATTTCAAGACTGCAGTCTAGGTGTTTTATCCTTGAAACAATCCTTGAAAATGAGTCAACAATATTTCCAAAGTCTTGGAATACTGGAGTTATACAAAAAATTTAGCTCAGCACCTTCTTTGGAGAGATGAGTTAATTGAATATGAGACAAGAGATGGGACTTACTTAAATGATAAAGTTAAGATTAGAATCCATATCTGCTATCTCCTTGTCTCCTGCTTTTCCTATTATATTTCTATTTACCCTATACCATAGGGTCTTCCTCATGATATGACTCTTATTATAGAAACTTTCTTAGGATGCTTCAAGCAGAAATTTCTACAAGGAGGGCTCTCATGCTAGAGTCTTGCTGTTGTGAAAAATGACCTGGGTATAGTAGGCAGATCACTGGTCTTCCGAAGGAGGTCTGACTTCTAAACTCATGGCTTTGTTGTGTATTGATTATGGGATCTTGAAAAATCACTCCCCCTCTCTGAGATTCAGTTTCTTCAGATGCAAAATGGGAATAATAATTCCTACCCTGCTAATATTAAGGTAATACTAGATAAGGGTAAGCAAGATAATAGATATAGATGGACTTTTAAAACTGCATATCACTATAGCACAATATTATATATGATTATTATATAAGATTAGGGCAGTGAGGATGATAAAGGATTGGTCTCACATGGGATGATGGATTTAAGACTTGACTGACATGTATTGCCTATGAGATTTGGGGCAAATACCTTTATCTGAGTGCCCAACTCAGTAATGCTGATTTATTTGAGAGGAGGGATTTTTCTTGCAATGAATTTCCCATGACAATGAAATTATAGATCTAAATCATATGATTAACATTAAATAAAATATGGTGACACCTCATTTATTCAGCATTGTCAAGGAATGAGATATTTCACATAGAGGAAGTTTTACATAAATAAAGTTTATTCCTTTGGAATCTTTCCATATGTATTCCATACTATCCTCTGACTTTTTTAATAGAAGGTCATTAAGCCAGCCATCTGTGATACTGTGTACTTGCTTTAAGGCACATATTTCAGTTGGTTGCATACATGCTTCTAGAGAGGACCTCCAGAGAAGTGATTGGGAAAAAAGAGATTTCTGAATGGTGTAAAATTTTAAAGGGTAGATGACACCTTGGTAGTTGTGGATTAGTATGGGAAGTCAGTCCCAGGTTTGAAACTAGAGGCTGTTGATAGTATACTTCTGAGTGAGGTCATTCTCTATCTCCTAGTTTGAGCTCATAGCTTACTTCATTCCCAACTGAAGAATTCATTTATTCAAGTATATTCTCTGGCATATTCTAATCTGCAAAACCCATGAGATTTCAGTGTGCATTTTTACTCAGATTAATGGATTTACTCTATTGTTATTTGTGAAGGCTTTTCATGTAATCAAAGTTTTTGGTGGCAAGGGCCAAAACTGTTGAGTATAAGATAAGAGTTACTCTGTCCTCTTAGGAGTGATTTTCCTTTGGAACCCCTAAAATCATATACCCTAGACTAAAAATAATTGAGAGGCAGGTAGTAAAAAGATAATTGTAGCACAAAACCCTTCATTGAGACTGGAGGAGAGACTTATCTGACTTAGCCCTCTTCGCATCTATGTTGCTGGTGAAATTGGCTTGGTCTTCCTGCTCTCTGCAAGGTAGACTGGATCACATTTTGTCATGCCATTCTCTATATTTTTAGGCAATTTCTTTTATTATAACTGAATCTTTCTTTTTTCCCATTTGATAGTATTTTATTTTTTCAATCACATGTAAAGATAGCTTTTAATATTCATGTTTGTAAAATTTTGAGTTCCAAGTTTTTCCACCTCTCTCCCTTTTCTCTTACCTACCCAAGACAGCAAGTAATCTGATGTAGGTTATATATGTACAATCATGTTAAACATATTCTCATATTAATCATGTTGTGAAAGGGGAATTAGAACAAAAGGGAAAAATCACGAAAAAATGATAAAACAAAACACAAATTTAAAAATGCAGTTTTGATCTACATTCAGACTTAATAGTTCTTTCTCTGGATATGGATAGACTTTTCCCAACACAAGTGTTTTGGAATTGAATTTAGACAGCTTCTGACACATATCCTGCACAAAGACACAGAGACAGGAAATGGAGCACTGTTTGTGAAGAACAGTAAGAAGACTTAGTCTGGCAAGACCATAGAGTGTAGGAAGTGAATAGTGTATAACAAGATTAGAAAGGTAAATTGGGAACAGGACTTTAAAAAAAAGGAATTTTCATTTCCCCCCTAGAAACAGTAAGTAACCACTGAAGTTTGTTGTGTAAACAACATACAACCAAACACAAATGTGATAATCTGATAGCGACTTTATGTAATATTGATATGTGATCATTAACTCTTTGAGTTCAACCATCTGATCAGTTTCAATTCCATTTAACTGGATTCTTATCTAATCCATATTTCTTTACCATTTCCAAAATAATAGCATGAGATAATTTATCAAAAGCTTTGCTAAAAATGGATTAATAATATTCACAGCATTCCCTTGATCATCTAATTAAATAATCCTATCAAAAAAGAAAAGGTTAGTTTAGCATGACCTATTCCTGATGAAGCCATTCTAGTACTTGGTGATCTCCACCTTGTAGATGCTCACCACTCATCTTTTTAATGATCTATTCTAGAATTTTCCTAGAAATAAAAGTCAAGCCTGTACTTTATAAACTCTGTTTTCTTTCCTCTCTCTCCTCTCTTAGTCTATTCTGTTCCTTTTGAATAGTGTATACTTATCCAGGAAACTAGGCAGAGTAGTAAGTAGAACTTTGGACTTGAATTCAAGAAGACTTGAGTTCAAATTTAGACTCAGACAGACACTTACAGATCCTAGGCAAGTCACTTAACTAATTTTTCTCATCAGATATTTCCTTATCTGTATTTCTGAGATAACAATAGAATCTATTTCTCAAGAATACTAAAGGATACTATGGATATTAAATGTGATAACACATGTAAAGCCTTGGTACACTATCATCATCATTATTCTGAACTATGGCTCAGTCATGAGTTCATCCCACCAAGTTTCAGTGATTTTTATGAGATCAATTTTCCTCCTTTCTTGAAGACCTCTAGTTCCTCTTTGTTTCTTAAACTGTGGGCATTTGTATATAAATATCTAAGGACTCAGATTTTACCACTTACTCCTTTCTAGGTCTCACATTATTAGAAGAGGAATGGTTTTGTGGGGAAAGAAAACATTTGAGATATGTTGAACTTGAGCTGCCTATGGGAAGTTGTCCCAAAAAATAACCTTTTCTTAATGACTACCATCTTTGAACATACTATTATTCTGTACTATAATATATAGTACAATACTATACCTACTTTTGAATTTTTTGAACTCTTCTCTCAATAGCACAAGTCTGGATTTGTTGCTACCTTCCTCAAAAAGCTCTAGTCAGTGGTATGGATAAAATACAAACTCCTCTCTTTGGTTTTTCACAATCACCCTGCTTTGGGCTCTGCCAATTCATAGTCCTGTTTGGGGCTATTGAATTGTGTGTGGTTGAGTTTCCAGAGACTGCTACTATTGTTGTTCAGTCATTTTTTCAGTTGTGTCCAACTCTTTATGATCTCATTTTGGGACTTTCTTGGTAAAGATATTGGAATGGTTTGCCTTTTATTCTTGAACTCGTTTTACAGATGAGAACCTGAGGCAAACAGGTTTAAGTGACTTATCCTGGTTATCTAAGTAAATATCTGAGACCAGATTTGAACTCAAAAAGCAGAGTTTCCCAACTCCAGGCCTGCCATCTAGCTGCCCATGTATTATTGCTATTCTGAGTCACAGTCTAGAAGACTTATCAAGTTCAGAGTGACTGAACTACATCCTGTTTGTTTTGGTTTCTGCCCTGTATATTCCATTGTAGGCTTATATGTAAAGACTAAAACTGATTCTGCATTCTGCTCTTGAGTTCAGAGTCATGGAGCAAGTTTTTGGAAAGGGTTTCTTACTCCTTACACAGGAAGGGCTCTTGCTCTTTCATGAATACTTTCCAATCTGGAACTGTGTCCAGGAACTGGAAATTGGAGACTGTGATGCCAGATGGCATCCATTCCTGTGAGAATATAGAGGTCTCCATAGATCTCTTTCTGCCTGGGTGTTCAGTTTTGTGAACACTGAACTGATCTTTAAGTGGCTTACATTGCCTCAGCTTTGGTTTTTGGCTGAGGTGCTACCTTCAGGGTCAGCTTCAGGGCCCCTTCTCCCATCTATTGGGGTACAGTTATTACCAAACTTCTCCCCTGCAGAGAAGGCTATAGTTTCAGCTATCTCAGCCAATGGCTGATACCCAATGACTATCATTCAATCAATCAATTGATCAACATTAAGTTGTTACTTGTTAAGTCTATTATGTTATAAGGTATACTGCTAAGACCAGAGATATAGAGGCAAAAGACAGATCCTGACCTCAAGGAATTCACAATCAAATGAAGAGCAACAACATGGAAACAAACCTGCATAAACAAGCTATATACAAGCGAAATAGGAAATAATTAACAGAGGGAAGGTACAAGAATTAGGAAGGATTGAGAAAGTACAAAAAAAAAGTACAGACTTTGGCAATAGATAGGATCTGAGGAATGAGAGCTAGTGAAAAGTCAAGAATGACACAGTTTTGAATCTGAGGCTGGAGGATAAACCAGTTGAAACAGGATCCCTTGTGCAGATAAGAGTGTTTAGCCTTGATAAGAAATAAGGTCAACTTTTTTGTGTGAGGCAGGGCTGAAGGAAGAGATAGTAACAGAAGGTATATGAATTATATGAAATGAAGAATGGAAAAAGGCAAATTCAAAGGGTATGGTCCCAATTTTTTTTCTATAAAATAAAGCAAGGTTCACAGCTGAGAGGGTGGGGGAAGATGGAGCTATCAGACGTTTGAAGAGAGATGTAAAAATTTAAAAAGCAATGTCATGGAGAGGGGGATAGTGAGTTGATAAGGAAAGTATAGTAGGATTGTCTAGCAACAGTGATGGCACAATTGAAGCTGTGTAATATAAATTTATAGAGGGGCCCAATCAGAATGGTTGTGTGTTTTTCTTCACTTTTGTTCACCAGCACATGTGTAAGAGAGAAGTTGGAAATGAAATCTGGGATTTGGAAGGGTGCTATTGGCAATATAATAAGGGGACCAGAGATTCAAAAGAAGACTCGTTGGTGTCTGTAGAACTTAACTGGTCCACTAAGGAATCAAGATGAAAAAATATTAGGGAGTGGCTAGTTCAGGAGTAATGAACTGGGAGAAAACTGAGGGAGTCAAGGATTAAAGGTCACAGTGTGGAGAAAGAGCAGGAAAAGGTAAAGTAAGGCAGAAGAGAGGTGGAAAGACAATGGAATATGGTCAAATAAGGGGATTTTGGGATTCTTCAATATGTAAATGGTATTTATGGGCGATGGCAAGATTAAAGGTTTGACCATCCTTGTGAATGACTGAAGAGGGGTGGAGGGAGCAAGTCATAGAAAGTAAGCAGATTGAGGAATTGAGTGATTAGGGTATTTGAAGGAGAATTGATAGGTATGCTGAAGTCCCTAAGTGTGACAACAGGAGGTGGAAAAGAAAGAAAAATTATGAACCAGTCACTGAACTCATTGAAGAAGTAAAGGAAATGTCCAGCTTATAGACAACAGTTAGCAGAATTCTGATTGGGTAATAGAGATGAACAGCATGAATTTGTAAGGAGGGGAAATTACTGAGTAATGGAGATAGGGAATCTGGAAGTGGCAACAGAAAGCAAAAGAATATTCCCTTGTTTGCCTTGACCAGTGAGTGACCTTGGGAACTCTGATCAACACAGATTGGAACTTTGAGGTGGAAGGATTGAAGGGAATGAGAACAAGGAATTGGTTGGTGGGTTGAGAAATGGGTCTCTATAATGATCTGCAGGGGTTCATACTCACTAGGATGTACAGGGTATGATGAAGTATGGGAATGTTTATCACTGAGTGGAAGGCACCATGCCTCCTCTCAGAGCAGTCTAAATACAAAGCATAAGATGCTCAGAAGTCTGTTTCACTATTCTTCCCTCTAAAGACTGGAAATTAGGCATGAAACTGCACAACAGCAGATGGAAGTCCAACTTATCACTAACTTTTCTTTTTTCTCAAGGAACAGGAACCACAAGAGATGGACTGAGGTCAAAGGGAAGATCTTCCTCCCCCCTTCCTTCCTCTTCCCTTCCTTCCTCCTTCCTCCCCTCCTCCTTTCCTCTCTTTCTTTCTTTCTTTCTTTCTTTCTTTCTTTCTTTCTTTCTTTCTTTCTCATGAGAAAAGGTTGAGAGATGAGGCTGGCAGTAAGCAGTAGAATTTGTCTTGTGCTGGTCCAAGTTGAAATTATTTTGAAGGCCTCTAACAGCCTTCCCTCGAGAGATATGCATAGCACTCAGGGGAATACCTTTCTCCTTTTCTCTCCTGAGGCAGGAACAGCAGCAAGTGAAAGTCCCCAGCAAGAGGATGTCACTTTGGGGAAAATGGAAGTTGCCTGGTTGCTTGCTGCCTTCCCTTGGGGAACATGTAAAGTAGGATATAGAAGGCATTGAGTCAGAGGAAGATTTATGATATATTCAGTTCATGGAAGATTGTTCAGCTGGCAGAGACAATTAAGATAGGGATGTGGTAGATGATATGACTGGAAAGATAAATAGAAACTAGATTGTAGAGGGTCCCTAATACAAAACAAAGGAACCTGGACTTCATTGATGAGGGAAGAATGAGCAATAGAAGTTTTTTTGAATAGGAGAGATTAAAATGTAGGGTGGAGAGGCTGGGGGCAGGGAAAAGACATCGGTAGAACAAAATAAGTTCCACTTGTCACACTGTAATGTAATCAGTGGATAGAACTGGGGTGGGGGGGGGGATATATTCTAAGATTATAAACAGTGGGAAAAGCACTCCCTTTTCATCCCTACAGCTGTTTGTCTTTGATTTCCTTTCATTAAATGGCAAACATCAAAATCTGAATAATCTATTAACAATAGTTAGAAATCACAGCATCTCAGAGTTGGATAGGACTTCAGAGATCATCTGGTCGAACTTCCTCATTTTACGGAGAAGGACACTGAGGCCCAGTGTCTTGCCCAAGGTACATTTTGCTACAATTAGATCATTCTAATAAAATATTCAACAGTCCCTAGGGCAAAATCTCCATCAGAAGTCATGGCAGTCAGCCCTCCTGTGGCCCACTTCCAAGTCAGCAATAGCCTCTTCTTCAGACCTCAAACAACATTTTGTTTTGTCATTCAGAATTGTCCTTGCATAAAATTGTTTTATTTTTGTCTTTAATTGTGTAGCAATGAATATTGTATTTTAGTGTTTATGACTTTCAGGAGGATGCTGGTAAATAGTTTAACAGCCGAAGTATGGCCAGCACACTTTTCAGTTTAATCAGCATAATTTAACATTTTTTCTATCATTCTTAAGTGTAGAAATTAACAAAAGAATGTAAAAATTCCCGAGGTGCAGTAGGCTGAGGTGCAAATGTTCGCAGGGAATACTGTAAATAATCCACCCTCAGATTTGAGCAGGTAGCAGCACACACCCCTTATTAGGTTGTCTAGTGTGTTCATCTTAAATTGTATCTCTTCGAGTATCTCTAGAGTATCTTAGAGTATCTCAATAACTTTTGGTTGTGCTGGGTTGTTTCAAAGTTGAAAGATGGCCAAAGCAGCTAATGGTAGGTGGCTTCGGCTCCTTACTCTTGTGGTCTTCTGTAGCTCCCACGGGTTGAGAGCCGGGGCTTTCCCATCTCTCTGGTCTGGCTTGGGTTTCTGTTTGGTAGAAATAAGATATTTATTTTAAAGCCTCATTACCGTCTGAAGGGGCCGGAGGAAGCCACTATTATTATTTGTTTTCATGGCTTCTTCCAGTTTCACAAGGGACACCCTGGTGATCCAAACGTCTCCCGAAACATTTTGTTTTGGAAAAACAAACCGGGATCAACAGTTGTAACCAACTTTATGAAGGGCAACCAAGGGACCTTGGCTGTGTAAATTGCATAAATATTTGGGAAAATTAACTTCATAGCTGAGTAAACCTCAGGGCGGGGGTTACCTCTCCCCACTCGGCTCATCTGTTTGTTGTTCTTTGCCCCGACCTGAAATGGATCCCCCTTTGCTGCGCCCTGCGCAGCCCCGCGTGGGGTTTTACATGCCGGCGACAATGGCTCGGCCCACCTGCAGGTCGGGGGTCAGGCGGAGAGGGCCAGGCCTGTCAGCTCTTCAAAAACCAAAGCCCTGGCTCTTTATAAAGCTCCGCGTCCGGAGATCAACTGCTGGGAGCCGACGTGCGACCCCTCCCCACAGGTGCACAGCGCCCCTATTGAAGCGGAAGCGCGCGAGCTCGGGAGGCCAAAGGTGGGTGGTGGAGGGAGGGAGAAGGGGATTTTGTGAAGCCGATTTACCTGGAGGGATTAAAGTCCTGCTCCAGCTGCTGACATAGTAGTCCTTGTAAGCAGAGAAACGTAGAGTACACACACACACACACACACACACACTCCTCTTTTGAGGAAAAACATTTTTCTCTAATACGGTTTTCTAGCCGCCCTCTATCTCTCTTCTTCCTCTAACATCCTCTATCTCTCCCTTTTCTGCTCTCTCCTATTTTTACTCTCTTCTTTGTACTACTCTTCTTATTCCCCATTCTTCTTATCTCTCTCCCTTCCCCTCCTTTTGTGTCCTCTGCAGATAGGGTGCAGTGGATAGAATGTTGGAACTGGAGTAAGAAAGACATCTCCCTGAGTTTAAATCTGGCCTCAGATACTTTCTAGATGTGTGACTCTGGCCAAGTCACTTAATCCTGTTTAGTTCCTCTTCTGTAAAATCAACTGGAGAAAGAAATGGCAAAGCAGCCCAATACTTTGCCAAGAAAACTGCAAGTAAGATCACAAAGAGATAGACATGACTGAAAGTACCCAACAACATTCTATCATTCCTTCCATCTCACCCAGTGATTCCTAGCCTGGGGTTTTTCTAAGATTCCAGAATGTTACAGTTCTGACAAGGGGCTTCCCCCTATTCTCATAGAATGAGTGGGTTTAAAAGTAAATTTGTGCCCTACAACATACTGGAGAGGCAGAGAGATGGATGAAGAGTAAGGGAGTAGAAAAAGTAAGAAATCAAATACTGGACAAAGTACAGTAATTTCAAATTTTATCCATCCCTCTTCTTCTAGAATTCCCTCCTCATGCTCCAGAAAGACCAGAGGAAAGGGAAAAACACACAATTTCCTTCGGAATGACCATTATTCTGACCTAATAATAAACTGAGTTAAAGGAGGAGAGAAAGGACAGATTTTAGAGATTAGGAGAGTAAGTACTGAAAGAAGATTTGGACCTAAGAGAAGGTGAGAGAACAAAGGACTCAGTGATACTTGGACAAGGATGTGGGGAGGAGAAAGTAATGAATGAAAGTGTCTAGAGAGAAAAGGAATGGGTTCAAGGAGGAAAAAAAGAACATTTCTCTGTTTTATCCTAATTAGATCACTTCTAAAATATTCCTCAATTCAACTCTGCTTATTTCAATGTAATTCAGGTGAACAAATATTCATTAAATACCTAATGTATGTTCGTTTGCTCAAATCTCTGCTAAAATGATCAGAAAAAAACATTTGAGATGTTGGCAGGAAGACTCTTGCCTTGCCCAATTATTTTTCTGAGTTCTTAAAAAAAACTGACAATATGACCTTTGTCAAGCAAACAAAAAAGTTTAAAATATTACCCTTGACTTTCTGGAGTTTTCTGGAAAAAAAGGACAATGTGTTGTGGTATTCCAAAGGTGGGCTATGCACTTAACTATCTTGTACTGTTCTATCTTCCTCTTAATTATCTTTTGTGTGCTTAGAGAGGCATCCTGTTTTAATGACTAGAGAACTGACCTTGGAAGGAGGAAGTCCCAGGCCCACTTTTGATGCATGGTGGTTGTGTGTGATCTTGGCAATTCAGTTAACCTCTCAGTGTACTGTTCTTATTGAGTCATTTTCTTAGTCATTTCTGATTTTTCATGAGATCATTCGCGGTTTTCTTGGCAAAGCTACTGTCATTTCTTTATCTAGCTCATTTTATAGATGAGGAACTGAGGCAAAACATGGTTAAGTGACTGACTCAGGGTCACACAAGAAATATCTGAAGCCAGATTTGAACTCAGGAAGATGAATCTTCTTAATTTTTCACAGAACACTCTAAACCATCTAGCTGCCCTCTTAGAGCATTAGAAAATTCTACAAGATTATAAATTGAAGGCAAGTTACTAATCTGCTTTGGGAGAAGGAGTTTCCTCATCTGGGAATTCCTTATATCAGTGAAGTGACATATTAAATCCCTGTCCCCATTGCTTTGTGTTAAAGGATCATGTGTCCCCTTTATCTTCAAGAGATAGAAAAGGAGGAAAAGACACCTTGGGAACCCTACATTCTTGTTGGGGAGACAAGAGTTACATACATGAAATAAGAGAACAATACAAGATATTTTGAACTCACTTCAATCCAAAATCTAATTCAATTTAATATAAGATTATAGGATTTAGTATTATTGGAAGGGACCTTTGAGGCCTTCAGGTTCAAATCCCTCATTTTCTAGATAAAGAAATTGAAATCCAAAGGGGGAGTGGCTATCAAAGCACTATGGTGAGACCAGTAATTAGTAACATAAAGTCCTGACCCTCACTGAATTTGCAATCTAGTGTCAGAGATAAACAACACATGCGATTAATCATAATACAAATACATGAATATGCCCTAGTCTATTCTTTCAGAACCAGGCTGACTACATCTCTGTCTCAGGTTCTACAAAACTTGAGGGGTTTGAAGTTTTTCTCTAATGTCATTGGGAAAATGTCTCATGGACCATGCTCTCTGTATAGTTAGCTACCAATGAGTAATTTCTATTTCACAATTTCATATCAGTTAGCTTTTACAAAATACATTTACTTCAAATATATAACAATGGTAAAAGCGCAACTTTCCCCCTACCACCTTGAGAGGGATACTCTTTCCTTTACCACCTTGGTTTCTGTTGAGAGTGGACGCAAAACTTAGTTCATACATAATATTGTTTCTACCATGTTCACATCCAAATTTGGTGTCAATGTTGCATAAGTCTTTGTCTCATTGACTGTAAGATTGATTTCCAAAGGTCATTCACACTCCTTGAAGCATTGGTGTTGCATGGGTAGCAACTAAGATGCCTAGGTACTCTCCTGACCTTAGGAAACTCATAGAATCAGAGGTCAATATTCCTCCAAACTATCTCCCTTCTCTCCTCAGACACTACCACCACTTTGGTGCAGGTCCTGATCATCTCACAGCTGAAATATTGCAATAGACTTGATGGGTCTGCCTGCCCTCAAGTCTCTCCCTAATTCATCATCTATTCAGCTGCCAAACTGATTTACTTAAAACATAGGTTCAACCCTTTCATACAGACACCATTCAACTCAAAAAAACTAGTGACTTGCTATCACTTTCAGAATCAAATATAAAATCCTCTATTTGATGTTCAAAACTGGCATCCTCCCAGTCCCCTCCCATTTCCAATCTTTTGTACATTTTATAACCCTCTACATAACTACTCTGTGTTCCAGTGATAGCTGACTTCCTTGCTGTTCCTCAAAAAACTGAGTTCATCTCTTGACTGGACATTTTCAGTGACTGTTTCCCATGCTTGTAATGCTTCTTTTCCTTGTTTCTATGTCCCGACTTTCTTCAGATGTTAAAATCCCACTGTCTGCAACAATATTTTCCCCAATCCTCATTCCTTCCCCCCCATTGGATATTACCTATTTGGTTCTGTGTGTAATTTGTTTACACCTATTTGTTTGCTATAATCTTCCTCATTAGAGTGTGAGCTGCTCAAGGGCAGAGAATGTCATTTCTTTGTATCTCCTGTATGTAACACATAGTAGGCACTTAATAAATGATTATTGACTAGAATATTTCCTCCTATCCCCACCCCCACCCCCTCCACAGATACACAGTTGCACAGACAATTAAAAAAGACTTCTTACCCATGTTTAGCAGACTGGAACCAGTTATAGAATGTTCTTGCATATTCCCCAGTCTCTTCCAAGACATCTCCATTATGTATTCTCATGACTCCAAGACACAGATTTCTTAGGCTTCATCCAAAGTGCACTGCATATAGGTGCCAGAACACCTTCACACAAAATAAAGTAAGGTAAGAGAAGTAATAAGAGTGCTAAAAGAGGTCTCTGGAAAGAAGGAAGACTTCACAAAGTCTCATTGACAATTATTGGAGTAGGCTGGTGACATTAAAAACTGAGTTGTTTCTCATGACATCTGCTGTTTTTTAAAAAATTCTAATTTCTGTATTAGAATATTAAATTATACTAGACTTTCAAGGCCGTATAGTTAGTCAAGTGACTTATCAGCATCACATTAACAGTGAAAGCTATGGGAAAAGGAGATCAGAAAATAGAAAGATCACTGTTGGTTAGATTGGCCATCAAAGACTTCCTTAACAACATTGGATCTTGTTTGAGTCTTGAAAGATTGAGTAGGATTTGGAGAGATAGAAGAACATGCTTAAAATACCTACACTGGATTCAGCATATGGCATCCATTTTTATTGCTGTATAATGAGATTCACAGCTCAAGTTGGATATTTTTGAGAGTTGAGATTTTCTTAAAAATCTCTATGAGTCTAATGGGCCAACACTAACACTCCAAGTCTAACCCAGAATCTTAATCTGCCAGATGTTATGACCCTCCCCCAGCCACCATACATCTGGCTAGAGAGCTGAAGAAGAGGCATGGTTAGGCACCTGCTGACAGCCAATCAGATGAAAATGATGGGATTCATACAAATGCGGCCTTTATTTGATGAGTGGGGGGGGTGTGGAATTTCACTACATTCCCCTAACTCTAGACATAGGAAAAATATAACTTGGCTTCAAAAACCTTTTTAAAAAAAAAACAAATCCAAAGACACTGATCCAATGGCTTCTGGGGATATTGCAGAGAAAACCGAAAATGGCAATTCGTGACAACAGCAGATCTGGAGGCAAAGATATCTGCAGGATATCTTGCTTGGAAAAAAAAGGATTTTTTTAAAAGCCTGGGTTTCAGTCCAGCAAACTCAGTCAGAATGACTCCTCACTAATTGGAAGAATATCTAGTTGGAAAAGAACACAAGAAAAGGAGAAGCTATATCCCTAAAACACAGCTTTGATGATGTCTCTACCCTCAAAACCCTCAGTGTGCTTCATCATCCACCAAATAAAGGCTCCTCTGCCTGATATTTGAGAGTTTCCCTAATCTGGCCTCCTGCCTTTCTGGTCCAACACCATTCCTACTGAGCTGAGAGAAAGAGAGAGAGAGAGAGAGAGAGAGAGAGAGAGAGAGAGAGAGAGAGAGAGAGAGAGAGAGAGGAGAAAGAGACAAAGACATGATAACGACAAGATAAAGACATGATAAAGAGATATCTATCTACATGTGTTAGATATATGTATACATATGTATATATACATATATATAGATGCACACACACATACATATACATTCTATGCTTCAGTTAAACTGGATTCTTACTGCAAATTTCCTGAATTTTCCAATATCACATTTTTGCTTTTCTACTTGAAATGACTTCTTTGCATCCACTGGAGAAAAGTCACACACATTTTAAATTCTAAGAAGAGAGGCAGAAGTTACTAAGGAGGTAAATTATATGGTAAAGTCCAGGGGAAATAAGTGATTCTGCCTTCTCAGAACATCCTATATATCCAGCCACCTAGAAAAATCTTGATGCCCCTTGTCTTCCACCCTGTAGCTGCCCCCTTACAGATCAGATGTCTTGTCTTCCTCCCTGGATGAATCAGCCCACTCAGCTTTGGAACTCCACCCTATAGCTGATGTTGATTGGCATGAAAGTGAGTACAGATTTATTTGCCTGATTACAAATACCTGAGTCCATACTAGTCTTCCCATTTACCTACTCTGGACACAAATTTGGATCTCTTCCCCATCTTCCCCTGGCTCCCACTTATTTTTCGAGAAACATTTTTAAATCAATATTTCTATTGGCTCTGGAGAGGACTTGACTTTCTGTCCTATGATTCCACCCATCATTTCTGTGACTCAAGAACAAAAATTCCCTTTTTTGGTAGGCTCTAAAGAAGGGACAAATTATCAGAGGAATTTTAGGAGAAAATAATTTCACTCTCAACAGAATGGGTGAATAGAAGCATTATGGAGAAATCTTTTAAATGTTAATGTGATGTTGGACTGTCTTTAGAAATCCATAGTGAGCAGGACTAGGGTGGTGAGGGTCACACAATCCTCTGCTATTGTCATAAAGCAGATAAAATACTGCCTTGCTGTAGGAAGAACATTGATAAACTGGACCATGTCCAAAAAAAAAAAGAAACCAGGATGGTTTCTCAAGGAAAGACCTTGAGTTCAAGTCAAGTATGGATTACTTGAAATTATTGGTAATATTTAGCCTGTAGAAGAAAAGACCTGGACTCATGGCGAGGGCAACATCATAGTTGTCTGACTCTTGGATGAGGGTTTAGGTTTGTTCTCATTGGCCCCAAAAGGCAGAATTAAGAGAGAGGCATGAAATAAGTCTGATACTCCTTTCACACAATAGATCTTCAGGTACTTAAGGTCAGCTATTTAACTGGACCTTGTCTTCTCTAGGATAATTCTTCCCAGTTCCTTCAATTCTTATTTGGCATGATCTCTAGGTTTGATCCCTCTATTTTGGATACTTTTCAACATTTCATTGTCATTCCAGATATAATCTGTCTGGATTTGTTTGATTTATTGTATTGATTGTATTGATTCTCGAACAAGAACATAGTTTGATTACAGTTTCCTTTTTTCAACCATATGTTTCAATGAATGTAAAAACATTTTAAAAATCTAACTATACTTTACTTATAACTTGTATTCCACTTAACATCGATATTTTTAACATGAATTATTATCTAGCTATATCTAACCTATCCCACTCATACAGCTGATTTTTTAAACTAGAATATAAAACTTCATTTCTATCCTTATTAAATTTCATTGAATTGTAATCAACTCCCTATTCTAGTCTGTATAGAGGTCTTTGTATCCTGATTTTGTCATTGAATTTTGTCATTTGTTTTCTCTCTTAGCTTTGTTTCATGTGTAGAAGTGATGACTGAAGGCATGAATTAATTCATGCAAGCCATTGATTAAAATATTGAACAAACAGAACCAAGGAGAGATCCCAAAAGCACTTCTCTTAGAATCCTCCTTTCAGTTTGATATCAGGTTTGATCATCTAAACCATTCTGATTCTACCTAATGATATTGGCTTTCAGGTCATTTTTATTTCATCTTATCCTCAAGGATACCATTAGAAACTGCCAAATCCCTTTCAGAGAACCAAATATCATT